>NC_141467.1:83848601-84096101 GCF_009769465.1 Tauraco erythrolophus | reverse complement strand
CATGTAACACTGTGGCTGGATGTTGTACGGAGTTTCAAGTTACAGGAGCAGCACAGTGTCCCCCAGAAATGAGTATTATATTTTCCATTCACATATTGTTTATTGAATTGCTACATGATATTGTAATTGCCAAACAATTGATAGTATTGACATTGTTAAACCAAAATGGAAGGGAAAAGAAATCCACCCTGGAATAAATTTGCAGTCCAAAGGCTGTAACAGCTAACAGTCAAAAAGCCACAAAGTGTTCCCATTAGCATGCTTTTGGGAATAATTTATTTTGAGAACTGCTTTTAAGAGGGAGAAGTAAAATTTTGGTGCATGATTACAGTAGACTTTTGCAAGAAGACACCACTAGTGAAAAGGTGAAGAACCTAAATGGACTGAAGTATAGAAGGAAAACGGGGGCAAAAGAGCGAGCAGCAGCTTGTGTAGCCCATGGAAGTATAGAGAAAGCTATTCTGAAGATTTATGAGAGGGGATATGTTTTAGAGTACTGTGGGATGTGATACTGTTTTTTGATAGAATTGGATAGATTAGAGGAGAGAGATAAGACAGAAAAAGGAGCAAAAAAGAAATTCAAAGTTGAAAAGTATCAGGTTATAGCCGGGTGTTCGATGGCAAGAAATACTGCAAACCTGGGAGAGGTGACTAAGAAAGACTGAGCAGAACTTGGTATATCTGCAGCAGGTACTGCTTTTAAAAACTTCAGTTGATATGATGCCTAGAACAGCAGTTTCTTGATTCACAGATAATGCCTATGGACAATTAAGTAGCACAAATAAGACCATAAAAAGCAAAAGACGAAAATCAACACCTTCCTCAGGAAGACGATGACATACAGAGAGAACTGAGAGCTGACTAAATGAAAATATCCCAGCAATAATAATGTGGGTAGGACATTGCTGATTTAAAAGTCAGAGAAATGAAATAGAGAACATATGAGTATTCACTGCTATCCCATGGATTACCCATAGAGGCAAGTAGCTTCTGAAATATCCTAGTGTTTTATGGAGATGGACTATCTAGCAGTGCCTTTTGCCTAGCAAAAACACACTGGCCCTTCCCCTCCTCTGTACTGACTGCAGGGATTTAGTTGCTGACTTTCTTGTGTAACCTTTAGAGACAAAGCATTAATATGATCTTTTTACTTTTTAGGTGATTGGGTTTCAACTGTTGGACTAGTAGTATTTAACTGGTGAACCAATCAGACATCAATCAAATAATCTGAAAAAGCACAACAAAGTGCTGAAAAAAAAATCACACATAGCTCCTTTACAGTAAACATGCTAATTTTGTTGGTTTTTTTTTTCAGATAAACTATTAATATGAAGAAAAAATACATTTAATTATATCTATTTATGTATCTAAAATTCATCTATATCTATATCTATATCTATATCTATCTAAAATTCAGGAGACATACAAACCACTGACTAAAATTAAGTAGGAATTAAGGTACTTAGTACTTTACAGTAAAGTTTCTTAAAATTATCTCTGAAATATGGAGAAATATTATTTATGTAATTAATATGTTTCCTGAAGTGAGAAAAAACAGAGGTATATGCAGGTACTTACACCTGTGAGCATACAACTACGGATAACTAAGTAAGTTTTTATGTACACAGAGAGGCAATACTCATATTTGTATGCACAGATACACACAAGTATGTATACATATATGCATATACAATTTTGTACATGCTCACACATATTTGAATAACTAAATTCCTGCTGAAATTATTATGCCACATGTGACTTTTCCGGCAGAATACCATGCCATGTATGATTCAACCTTTTAATGCAAGATTTGCCCTGGTATTCTGAATTTTAAAATGCAGACTTCACGTAAAACCTCATTAGAAGTTCTGCATTAACTTCTGGATTCCTACAATAAACAGAAGCGTACGCATATTCACTCTGCCCTATCTGATAATATGGACTCTGTGATTTCGTCTGGTTCCCATGGACTTTGATTTTTAAATCTCAGTCACATGTAAAAACTTAGTTGGAGACACTAGACCTTTTCCCTCTACGCCTAAAGAAGGTGCTAGCAACACAGAAAAGACTTAAAGCTTAAAGCTTCAATAAGATGAAATTTCAAGTTGTTTAAAAGTAACTTTTGATTGATTTAAAGCACATAGGCTGTTTCTGTTCATGTTGAAATATTTTTATTTGACCCATGAACAGTACAGAAAGATAGCATCACTATAGCAGTCATTTATTTTTCAAGTCATTTAACAACGGTGTTAAAAAATGCTCTACTTCTTAGTGCCTAAACTGCACTGTTTCTGCAGAAGACACTACAAGCTTTTGCTTTTGTGAGGGAAATCCTGGGAAAAAAATGGTAAGAAAGGGGCAGCTTGTAATCTAGCAGTGACAGAGGGAAAGGCTAAATAATAATTCATAATTGGGATTGGCTCCTTTTAACCCCATTCTATACTCCTATCTATGCCCAAAATTGTTAAGAAATTGAACATTTCTTAATTCTGGTGAATTTTACTTTTACATATCACTGTTCTGTAACTGGACTAGAAAACACTTCGTAATACTAGTACTTCCTGGTATTGAAATGCAGGCTGATTCCTGTGATGAGAAAGAAAATCTTATCAAAGTGTTACAGATGTTCTTCAAATGATTTAATAAATACAAGAATATCTTCTAAGTAAATGAGGCAAATATGTCATTCGAATTCTCACAGCCTCGATAATTAAAAGCAAGACCACCAGCTGACTTCTTTTATTTTTTAAAAGCACAACTTGATCTGCACAAGGAATGCAACCTTCTTCAATAATTTTTTCTCTCACAAAGTTAAGAACCTACCTGTTGATCCCGAGGCAAATGCCAGTAGTAGTCCAATATTCATCAGAAACTTTAATTAATTCTGCTTCCCCTTGGGCATCTTACTTTCACCACAGTGGGGGAAAAAAGAAAAAAAAGCCCTACCCAATCTGTGGTCATTAATATCAGTGTAAAACTAGGACGATGCTTAAACTGGAAGACCTGGAGATTCACACACTTTTCTCATATTTTTTTAAGTGCCATCCAATTAGTACATGGGGACTGGGATGTGTCTCAGTGTGCAACCATTGCCAATTTACTTTATAATTTAAAGAACTTAACCCTCCCTCTAGCATCTCCCTTTTACTCTTGTATAGCTTCATTGTTTTCAGAGAAGCGCTATACCTACGAAGTGAATGAGAACTCACACTTGATCCAGTGGAATTAGAATATGAGTAGAATAATTCACACTGAAAGTTAAGCAGGAAGGAATTGAAGTGAAAATTACTTCCTAAGATGTCAGAATATATTTAATGCATACCCTAAACCCCTCCCCCCCAAAAAAAAAGATGTTCCAAGGGTTATGGTACAAGCCAATGATTTCCATCTGTGCTGCTCTTTTGCATGATCTTGCTCAAATTGTGTTGGATCAGATTTTTAAAGCTACCAGACCCCACAGTTCTGGGCTCAATTTTCATACATGTGCAGGTTCCCACCTTTTGTGGACATTTCTCATAGCTGAGCTGCTAGAAACCCTTGAGGTTCTGTTAGGAACCTACCTGACTGTACATTTCTCATCTTTATTTTCTCTGGATCCCAGTACTTCAAGTGTAAAATTGTGTAGTATACCCCATATGGCACAGGGTTGCTGTGAAGGCACGTACACCAGGAACACCAAGGTATGCAGGCATTAGCATAACCAAAGCCATATAAGACATGGAAGGTGCAAACTGGAAAGGGTGCTTGATGGACCTTGCTGCAGTTCAGAGCCTTAAAACCAAGAATGAACTGTGATGTTTATATTACACAAACTTCCGTAAACCAGTGGATTTTAAAGGAATGTAAATCAACAGAGCATTTGGCTGCAAAATTATTCTTTATAATCCCAGAGGTGTCAATATAAAAACTCACATGGCCAGGAAGTGTTGGGGTTTAGTCCCCAATCTGAGAGACTCTTTTTCTAGCTACGAGCACATTTTGTCTGCAGTCCTTGCAGCCCTGGTCCTGTCTTACAGGGCTCATCATTTGCTAAATGTGTTATTTCAGGACATAACCTTTCCCAGTGTTAGGCAGAAGAAAAAGATTCAGATGACAATTTACACTTGTACGGCTAGCCCCTGTGTGCTCTGATACAGGCAATACAGGCTATCCTGGAAGAGAAAAATGTGAAAGAAGAAAAACATTTCTATTTTTGGTTCTACAACTATTTTTGAGAGGAGGTATGCACTCAGCTGATAAAAGATCTACTCACCTCTGACATTTTGCCCAAACAGCCATGGGTTTGAGTTTTAAAACTCTAGAAGAATACTCAAGAATTAGTAGGTTTTTTGAAACTGGACGATTTCCTGAAAATTTCCTTGGATAGTGTGGCAAAAACATTACTGTAACACATCTGTGTCCGATGTGTTTGGGATGCAAAGGACAGGACAATGTGGAGGGCTGCTCTGCAAAAGCAGTCATGGCTGTCAGGAAGGAGAAGAGGTATTTGATAAAGCTCTGTTCTGCAAAGGGGAGTTTCGCTATAGGCTTTAAATTTTAATCCCAGGTTCCAGTATTATAAATATATATATGACTGCTTTCTTTGCCGAGAGTGCAAATTATTTAGGGAGAAATGGAGCTACACATCTACTCCTGACTGTCTGTGCTCCCAGACTCCTCTTTGCAGACTCTGAAGCAGAAAGAATTACTTTCATGTTTTCATGGCTGTCCGGGGTTTCGGTGAAAACAAGCCCCATGCCCTGACTTCTTTCTGACATCTTAACATTGTTCCTTTTTCACAATTATTGAAATAGGTCACAGCTCTGACAAATCTGCTTGGATCACCAGTTTTTTTAGCTTCCTGCTGCAGCCATTGCCTGCATACATGAAGAAAGGACCAGGAGATGCAAAGTCCTTCCTTCTTCCTCTGCACCAACACTTGGGCCAGCACTTGGGATTCCCTTCCTAAGTTTGTACTGGAACAGCATTTGAGGTTTATATTAATACATTTTACCGATTGCATAAAGAAGGATAAATTATAATGGTCCAGCTGACAAGTGGTAGCTACATTGTGTTTGATTGCTCAGACTGGTAAGATTTAATGTATCTCCCCAAAAGAAGACTGAGAGGAGACAATGGCACAGGTCAGCTTTCTTTTCAGACAGGACAGAAGCCAGAAATCCTTGGAGCCCCTTAACTGCCACAATTATTTGCTCCGTGCAGATCTCTCAGTTTCATGGCTAATACAAAATGCTATGGAATTGCAGATGACTTTCCTGATACTACTGCTTTTAAGTATTTAGCTTTCCATTTTAAAAACAGTGACCAGAAATGAGGTCACTAAAATTCACTAATTTCTGGGAAATATGAAGCACAAATTTTCAACCAGGACCAATAGTTCCAACCTGAAATGTTGAACAGTTTTATTTCTTTTTATGTTCAAAGAAAACACAACTGGCTCAGGGGAAAATGTTTCATTTTTCTTAAATTGCAGTAGCTTATTGTTGACATAAAATATTTCGGTTGTAATAACTTTTTAACTGTCATCACTAAGGCTGTAGTATATATATTTTTAACAACATTCACAGCTCCCAGAAGTACTAGCTTGCTAGTAGAGATTTTGACAAAATAAATTATGCATTTTTAAAATAACTTCACTGTACCTTTACTGCAAAGAATGAACAGTTTATTTCATCGAAAAGATCACACGCACTAGTGACTTTCTTACGTGCCATCAAGCATAGCAAGACCTAAACTGCCACACTTTGCTTGAAAGCAGACATCCATGGATGTCTCTTGCTGCTGCATGCAAACGTGCTATAACCTCCAGGCAACTTATGCAAAAAATGGCAGCATATTCATTACCCATTGCAACTCTAACTTTAAATGAACTACCTTCTCTCCTAGTAAGTTAGGAATGGCCAGCTCATACCTAGTAAATCAGGGAATATGGATGCTCTGCATGCCTTTTTTTCTGGATATAAGCAGTAGCTAAGTAATAAGGAAACCTCTCAGAAAAGGCACGATCTGCACTAGAGATACGCAGCTGTGTAATTTTGTGTTTTAGTGGCCTGCCTTGGAGTCAAGGTATGCCAAAAGTCAGCGATGCTTGACTGGCTGGGTGCCCACTTGCACCTGAGGAGCACTGTGGGCTTCTCATTGGAGTTTTTTGGACTTCATCTACTTTCACTTTTGGAAATATGCTTTAAAATAAAAAACTACAGTTGTCACGTAGATCCAGTAAGTTCATGAACATATGAAAAAAGGGTCTCCAAAGCTAAGCTGGTGGGGTGCACGATGTAAGTCAGGGTTGTGAAAGCCTGTCTTGATTTAATGATGCCTTTCATACCACATGTGTGATAATGTTCATTCAATGTGTACTTTGCATAAAAGTTAAAAAGTTAGGAACCAAAACATGTGAAGGGAACGCTGGCATCACAATCCCACCCCTATATGTATAAGCATTATGATAGTGTCTTCCACTATGAGAATATATACTGCTTCTCAAACCTGGAAACATCCCACAGATTTTTCCTATACTTTAGCAAAATGCTCATCAAATGAGGCACCAGTTCACACCTCTCATTCATTACAAGTGTTATGATGTGCATTTTGGGCCTGTATAATTCTGAGCGTTCTTAAGTGACTCCAGTTTCAGTAAGATCTGTGGATATTGAGAAACTTGGCCAAACCCTGGACATGGCAAACAATGGGATAATGAAAGAGTTGCATTTATACTTTAAAGAAATTAATAGAAATTAAATAATACTATAAAACATTTTTTGAGACTTGCATGTTACCATGTTCTCCGAAGCAAAACATGCACACAAGGGTGCCGTTCTACTTGGGACTTATGACTTTGGCTAATGATTACAGCTTTTACTCAGCTGAAAAATGTTAAAATTCTCTTAGTGTTGTTCTTTAATGGAAACATTAAAATGAAATATGACAGGTTTTTTGAAAACTCCAGGGTCCACCTAAAATGACTAACCTAAATCACAGGGATGTGCTTGCGAGCCACACTCTCGCTCAAAACTGGCTGCTCATCTAATACCTACTGTCTGCAATGTCAGGAGGAACAGTCGAGCTCTCTTCTTCTTCCAGATGTTCTGCCAACCACACTTGTAAACATTCATTCGCTGATCGCAAAATCACAGCAAGTTTATGCTACAGTGGGCCTTAAATACCTGATTAATTCTAGAAATTACCAAAATAAATACAGGCTAAGTCTTTGCTCATTGAATAAGGATAAAGTAACTTCAAAATCCACAGCCACTGGTTGCCATGCAACCTGCTATAGTATTATGGCAGAAATAAGCTGTGCTTGAATTTTCAGTGCCCTCTCGCTCAGCCTTCTTGATGTTGTGATACTCTAATGCTTCTCAGCTAACTTCCATTAAGTAGTTTTTTGTGGGGTAGTATTCCAAGGTTAAAATGATTAAATAACTTTTATGGTTGATCAAATATAAGCCCTTATTATACACAGTAGGCAAAACCATACATTTTAATTACTTTGTTATCAAAGATCTAGGTATTTACATTTCATTTTTCAGTTATAATTCTGAATTTAGTTTGACCTTCATAAAAAAGAGAAGACCCGAGATTCTTGCTATCTTAAACAATTTTTCCCATAAACAAAAAAAACACTTTAATATATGGCAACACAGGAACATTGCAAGGAGATCTACGCAGCCTTTTAGAAATATTTTCTACTGAGATATTTTGTTTTATTTAAGCATTATATTTTATTTCTTCAGTTTCATTTTTAACTACTTTAATTATTTGTGACTTGATAATCCATTTGCAGTCTAAGAGTGAAATATCAATATTTGATAGTATTGACATTACATTAATTCAAAGTTCACATTTAAGGATATCAATAGCATTTTTCCCTTATGAGAAGTACGTTCCACTTTAAATAATAGAATAAAAAGAATAGTTTCAGGTACTCTACAGAACTTTGCTACTGATGGGCAACAAAGTAATTTTCTGTAACTAAAATATACCAATATTTATAGTGACATATGTTTAAAAATTAATGGTTAAGCAAACTTTGTATTTTGCATTTTTGGCTTCTGAAATTATTTGAAGAAGGCAGATTTCACAGACAAAAATCTATTTAATAAGGGCTTGTCTTGCATATCCATTTATTACAGAAATCTAATGCAATTCAAAATCTATCCATTAACCTCTACAACTTATGTAAAAACAGATTTTCTATGAGGACAGAAATACCATGTGGGTAATTTACACTATAAATATTTCAAAATAAAAATACCATATTTCATTTATTAAAAAAGCAAAAATAAATAAAAAAAAAGCCGTAACATATTTATGTGGAAAGATGTTCAGAACGTCCTTCGTAGGAAAACATTTTTTTTGCCAAATTTAGATTCAGTATTGTTTATGTTTCTGCTACATTAGGTTACACAGCAATGTTAAAGAAAAAAACAAAGATGAGTTTAAAAAGCTTGCATTTTAACTCGCAGAGGCTTTTTCTCACAGGCTTTTTTCTTCTTTTACTATTTTGTCTTTCCAGAGCTTTACTGCTTTTCCCACAATCTAATGTGATTTTTAAATATATATGTTCAGAAAATATACTTATGCCTGAAAGTTATAGACACATTTTAAAAAATTATTTCCTTTTCCTAGTGTGCTAGTTCATAACTAATACGAAAAAAACCCTGCTAAATAGAAAGCATGAAATTAACAACAAGCAGTAGATTCAAATAACCTTGCAGCCGAAGCTTTGTAACCTAATTCCAATAATGGCTCAAAGATACATGGCATAATAACATTTTCTCTTTTTCAGATTGTAATGATGTTCGCATGCAAACGCATGGCCAGGCTCCTCGTTATGAAACGACTGCTTAACACATTCCTTCTCGGGCTTCGGATGTAGGCTCACGTCTGCATAACGTGCCCCTTTTTGCATCGCGCAGTGGGACGCTTAAAGTTAGCTCCAAATATCGTCTCTGTCTTCTCGTCTATTTTGTCTTCTTTAGGGGAAACCCCCTAAACACTCCCCCTCTCCCCGGCCCCTGGATTTAAGGAATGGCTCTAAAATATGGTCTTCTCATTCCGGCTAAAGAGAGGGGAAGGAGCTTATCTATTTGGAAAGGCAATCTCTTGTAACTCCTTCTGTAAAGGGTAACGGGAGCAGACAGCACGTAAGTGACACATTGCCTTGTGTTTTAGAGACAGATGGGGGCACTCGCCAATATGCTCGACAACATCCCGCGCGCCACACAATGCGGCAGATCCTCGGAGCTCGCGGCGGCAGCGGGAAAGCCGCGCGGCAGCGGCACCCAACGCGATTTGAGCCATTAATAATTAGCAATGCTAAACTGCAAAGACTCCATCCGCGCTGTCAGGTGTTCAGATAATGCCATCAAGCGTGGAGCCCGGCGCCCACAGTCATTCTGTAAACTCTGTCTATCGGTTTAGGAATGCGTTTCAGTTTCTTCGCGTGTATACAGTCGACCTGCTGGTGAAATTACAGGGTACAAAGGCAAATACCGTGCTACGCAGGAGAAGATAGAAAGCAGAAAAGAACTTAAAGGAAAAGTTTAAAGGATCTGTCATCAAAACTTTAAATAGGCCTTTCTCCAGCTGTAGCTAAATTATTGTACTTCTTGATACTGTTTGCTCCTTATAGCAATTGAAAGCATATGTAATTTAACAGCAGGCCTCAATCCTTTAATAAGCTGTCTTTAAAATACCTTACATGGATTACCTATCTGTAAATCTGCTTCCCATGCAGAATGTGACAGCATTATGGAAATTGTGAGTTCAGTAAAGATGGCATATACCAAAGAGAACCACATCTGCACACTGTAAGATTATACCAAACATTGGAAGTAATCTTTAGTCATTTATAATACTGCAGAATGCATAATTAAGATTAAGGGCTCTATTCTGCCCTTACTTATGTCCTACGTATCTCATAATTTTTCTTCCCCTGTAAATTAAACGGAAAAGTAGCACTGCAAGGCTTTCTTGTTCAAATTATGCAAAGTTGGTATTCATCTTTCTGCAATTTGGTGCACATCTAAGGAAGTTTGGCAAAAAGGGAACGATCACATATGGAGCAGAATCCACACTAAAAAGGGCTCTCCCGTGTTTGCCAAAAGGAGCAACTTGCAAGTAGCGCATATTTCCTTATCACTTAAAAAAAGAATTAAAGAAACAAAAAACAAAAAAGAGTTTCCCAGAGCAGGAACGCAGTTCAAAGAGATGCTGTGCTCTGAGTCACTCTGCTGAATACGCAGCCTGCCCAGACAAAAAGAAACAAAAATGTCTGAAAGTAGCTAACGGCAAAGGAGGGGGAATCTGTAAGTTTTGGCAAGGAAAGGGCAGGACTGATGCTCCCTGACGCTCAGATTTCTAAGTGGTACCTGCTTCTGCACTTAATAATGCATAATTTCTGCTGCTAGTTACTGGTGGGAGAAGCAATAACAGCAGCTTTCTCAAAACTTGCACTGGTGAGTAGGAAGATGAGAAGGAAGGGTAGAGGAGGAGGAGGAGGAGAGGTGCTTATGTTAACCACGTTCTTTTGGGGGAAGACCTATGCACCACCAGCTACGTGTTTTCTTTGCCTACCCTCAGCTCCAGGACTCTGGAGACAGCATCTATTGCTCACTGTTATTTACCATGAACTTATGTTTTATGCCACAATATACAAGTTCTTTGCGATTCCCCTTCAGCTGAGTACCGCGATACAGGGTCTGCAAGACCCATAACGAACTAGACCAGAATCCAGCCTCACACCTTACCTCTGACAAATGCCTTTATTATTTTTAGCAGATGAATGAAATTAAATGTCTTTCTCACTGAAAGCCGTTCATAATATTCCACAATAGAAATTAGGAAACATATCAGTTAGTGACAGGGTAACATAGTTCATATTCGGCTTTGGCTTTTTTCTTTGCTCTGGCAATTCATGAAAGCCAAACAAAGGCATTTTTGGGGAATAATTTTTCCTAATGGCTAAGATTCACACACATGGTTAATGTCTGCTACTTTGGAAACAGTGGCATTTCCAGGACTTGGCATTTGAGACAGCAGATGGGGTGGAGAGGAATCTGCCTGTGGGGTTAGGGCGCTACATGGGTCTCCTTTGCCCACTGCAAAACTATTTGCTCGTTCCCTCTTAGTGCCGAGCAATAACGATGCTGCCATTTACAGCATCTGAACCTGAGTTTTAGCACTTTCCTTCCTCTCAGAATTAGCGCCGTATATAAAGGCTGGTCATACTAATAGCAAAATGCATTGCAAATACGTGCGGCACATTCGGGCCCTGGAGAGCCTCCAGTGTTAAGTGATATCTCAGCTGCTGTGGCAGCTTTCTCACATAAGGAGGACACTTTCCTCCCCGCCACGTGAGAGCCCAGAGAACGCACACATCTTTAAAGGCAGAATTAGCTAAGCAACTAACATATCATACGGCAAAGTAAACAATATTCCCAAGCTTGTTAAAAGCTACATGTGGCACTCCAGAGAACAATGCACAGTCAAATGACTTTCCAGACTACGTTACCAATAATACACATTTAACCCTCCAGTCAGACGTAATGTTAAAATTATAGAGAAAGTGAGGAGGTGATTATTAAAGGATCGCGAACATATTCCAGCTCTAAAACAGACAGAGATAAACTGACATGTGCACAGACATCTCAGATGGAGACTCAGCACAAAAAATCATTGGAGAAAAAAAAATGCCTTTGCATTCCTATATATATTTGGCACTGCTAGTTCCTCACTGCTGCAGTAGCATTCATTTCCTAAACTTCTGAAATCCTCTTTATCAGTGAGATTCTCATACACTCTTAAGAGAAAGTAATGGTAACCTATCACTTTTAAGACTACAGCTTTTGAAAACCAGACTGTCAGAATACTGCAGGATGTACAATAAAAAGCGAACGAATGGCAGAGACTGGCTAGATGTTTTAATATGTTTCCAGCATCCACGATTCTATGATTAATTTGTTCTCTCTCATCCTCTTTTCAAAATGGTCAGAAAGCCTCTACTATTTCTGAGTTTAGCATCACTGTAAATTGAGATCCTGGCTCAGTTTAGGGATTTTATAGCCACAGAAAGCAGACTGATAATGATTATTATTATGAACATTTGTAAAGCAACAACTACTGCAATATTTGGCTTATATTAAAAGGAAAATTGTTCTCAAGTACCAAGAGCAAATGTCCAATAATCTGTGTATAATCTCACTTTTACAAAATTAAGAAAGAGATTTTCTTTCCCAGTAGACTGTTGGAAGTGCTGGAGGACCCAGACAAAAGAAACAGCAGAGTAAAAGCACATCTTAAGCAGCTGCTGAATGTAGTCATAAATCGGAAGAGCTGAACATTAACAAAGCTGTCTAAATATACACAGTTAATCCGGCAGTAGTACCTCCTCCTTAAATTACTGGTGATCTTCTATAGCTTCTGCATCCAAAATCTTACTGTCTGACCCCCAAAGAAATTAAAAGTTTTATAAGTCTCTCGGATTGTCCTGCCATAACTGTCCAACAGCCCTTCTGGAAAAATGAGGTTAGTGGGTCACTACTTTTAATAGATGGTTTTGTGAGCAAGACCCAAGTCATTTATAGTTTGACAGATTTTTGGCAAACGCACTTCATTTCAAAAGATATTCACAATCTTCAGCACTAATAATTGTACTTGCATCTCTCCGTGCCGTGTTTCAACTAAAAGGAGAGAAAAAAGCAATTCACAGCTCAGTACAATCTTCTCTTATTCATTAGTAAAACCAAAAAAAATGTTTCTCAAAGAAGGGGAAAAGGCAAAAAGTGGTAGATTGAAATGCATGGAGATAACTCTTTTTATGCCTTGAAAATTTTCAAATTCTTTTTCCTCATTATCTCTACAGAAGTGCCATGTATTCGAGCAGCTAGGGTGAAAAGCTGCTGCTGAATATGGGGATATCCCGCAGCAATTATTTTACGACGGCTCCCAGTTCACTTGCATTGGCTACATTCTAGAGGAGCACCAGCACACTGATCAAGAACCCGCACGAAGGCTGATTTAACCTGCCCTGCATACGTGAGGTCACTTTATGTATAAAATCCAGCATTCTTGTGACGTTAGTATTTTTGAAGTCAGACAATTCTCTGAAAACAATCCATTGATCAAAGGGATGACATGGTTAACTTGGGAGCCTTTGTTTCCTGATTTAGATTTAACAGTTTTCTAAGATGCACATTCTGGCAAAGAATTAAAATTAATAATAAATAAATAATACATTTCTGAATCTACTAACATTTTATTTTCGAGCTGAACAGGAAAGAACAAAATAGACTAATGAGGGACAGAGCCAGCCTCTACATATTTTCAAAAACTGTTTTTATCTTACAGAGATTTTTTTCGCCAGTTCTTTCCCTTTTCAAATGCATCTAGAAAATACATTCTATTTTTTAACCTTTAGTGCAATAGTTTATCCTTGAGGAGATGCTAGTAGAGCAACTGACTTGCATTTTTCCTAGTAGGTCTACTGTTAGACCTGATGGGCTGTTTCCAAATAGACTACAGCAGAAGAAGGCACTCATATTTAAACCAGAAATGGGGATGATTCTGCTTTAAAATCTGCTTTATCTATCCATATACTTCTCTTACTATTGCCTTTATACCAAGAACATTTGAATCTTGACTTCCTGCATCTGGTTCTGGAAGAATTTTTAGCATTAGATTTGGTGCGAGTGGCTCACTGTTTTATAACACGTTATATTATTCCAGAGCATGGAGTGAATTTTCACAAAGGGTACCCTGTCATCTCTGATATTGCAACCGATCACAAGCCCTGAGAGGTTGGTAGAGTAGTGTTTGTTTGATCAGTTAGGTATTTGACATTATCTTCTAAATGTTATCTCTTCTGCTCCCTCAAATTCTGGAAGTGGATAGCTGCAAAAGAGCTCATCTGTTCCATCCTCTTGTCTCAAGACAGAGTCAACAGTACTTTAATTCATCTAGAAGTTATTTCATCTAGTCTTTCTTTCTAAAGACCTCTAATGATGCAGACTATATAATCTATTCCAGAGCTTCACTTTCCTTGTCTCAAACTGATTTCTACTACTGAAGTAGGGGTTTTTGAAAGTCAGGATGCTTATATGATGCTGTAAAGCTGTATCCATTCATTCCTCTAGTAAAAGGAACTATTTGCTTGACATTACAGTTCCAAAAATATAACTGCCTGCATTAGAATTACTATTCCTTAATTGTTTTTTTTTTTTTAAGTGCTGCTCTGAGAAATCATTTGCGACTATGTTGATTTTGAGTAATTTATTATCACTTGCACCACTTTCCCTTTCTCTTAATATTCTCAACTGATTTTTCTCCTTCGGTAAGAGGACACCAGAACTGCCTTTGAAAGGAAGTGCTGAAAGACTCAACGGTCTTTGCAATCTTTTTATTTTTCCCTTCCTGATTCAGAGTGAGAACCACATTCCATACCTATGTCTTCTCTTGTTTACCCGAAGTTCCAAGGGTGAGTGTCCTGGTTTTAGCTGGGACCAGGATTAGCTCTTCTTTTTAGCAGCTAGAAGAGCTCCGTGTTTTGGTTTTACTCAGAGACTCACTCTGAGAAGAACGCTGATAGTGCACTGATGTTTATAGTTGGCACTGAGGTCTCAAGGACTTTTCAGTCTGCCGGGTTCTTGCCAGTGTGCAGGAGCACAACAGGATAAGAGGGGAGTATAGCCGGGACAAGGGGTCCACGACTCTCCTTACGATTTGTACCTGAACTTAAGATTGAGGGCCAAACTGGCCAATTAGTATTCCATATCATGCAGCGTCATGCCCAGTATAAGAGTCAGGGTCAGCCGGAAAGAAGAGCTTTCTGCCCTTCCGGGACTCTCACTTTCGGGTGCTCAGAGTGTTTTCCCTCTCTCTCTCGCTCTCTGTCTCGGGGCCTCCCGTTCGTCCGGGATTGCGGTATCGAGTTCCATCTGTTTCGGGATTGCAGTTTCGGGACGAGACAGGCCTCGGTCAAGGGGTGGTGAGCAATTACACCGTACATCACTCGTTTGCATATGTTTATCCTTGTACATATCTGTATATACATATATTGGTAGTGGTAGTAGTAAATTGTTCTTATCTCGACCCTCGGGTCTCTTTTCTTTTTCCTCTTTGATTCTCTCCCTCATCCCTGAGGTGTGGGAGGGTGAGAGGGGACTGTGTCGGGTATAGTTGCCGGAGCAGCCTAACCCACCACAGTGAGAAACTAAATTTTCTTCTTTTCCCAACATAAAAAAATGCTCTTATATGGAGGTAGAAGTAAAGACAACTTACTGCAGCAGCACAGTGAAAGGAATATCAAAGAAGTAGAAAAAAAAAACAAGAGCAAAAGAAAGTTTAAGTTTATTAAGTCTAATAATGGACTGAAGTAGCATCTTCCTTTTATCTGTATGTCTAATGACCATTTAAAGACAGATGATCAACTAATTACTCATGGTGACCATTTATTTAGTAATAACTCTGTGTGTGGTGCCACACAAATAAATGTGCAAGTATAAATAACACTATTCCTGCCATAAGGTTTTGCAATCTTAAGTGACACACACATAACTTAAATATAATTTTAAACAGTATGTTTAAGGGCTTTGTTTTGTTTGCAGTCGTAGAAGAAGAGGAAGAAAGAATTAGTGCTGCAAAACGAAGAGTGGTGCTTCAGAAAGCAACAAGTACTTCGCCTCAGAGAAGAAATCAAGACAATTCTACAGTCTTCTAGCCCAAACCTGTTTTATCCCATGTCCAGCTTGGGTTTATGATTTGCAAGTTTCTCCTTTGTCCTTTCCCCTCTGTAGCTGCTTCTGGAACGCACTTTCCATTTCTAAAAAGACTGCAGCTATTGCTGCTTTCTCCCTTTCAGTCTATCTGTTCCCAGGTTCCCTTTCAACACTGTCTCTACCGCAGCACGTCTGATGAACACTTTCCTTCTTTCTGTCTTCTGACTTGGATAAGATTGCATTGGGATACAGGAATCTTAGACTAATTAAATGGCAAATACACCACTCTGCTCCATGCCAAAGCTCAGCTAGCCTTGCTTCTCTGATGTCCAGCCCCCCCAGTTCAAGTGCAGCCCGGATAAAACAGCTCTTAATCTCCCTTCAGATCTTACTTAAGACTACTTCTACCCTTCTCGTTTAACCTTTCAAAAGCACAACCTTTCCTATCCATCCTCACAGCTAAGATCACACTGTTAATTGCAAAAACCTTACAGGACTCGTATCTAGTCACACTGCTGTTACCAAGATAATATTTCCCTTCCCTTGCCTTGGCCATGTGAAGCCTGTCTTTGCCTATCTCTGCTGGTTTCTCTCTTCTGTTGGATGAAACACAATCTGTGTCCTCACTTCCATGGAATATTTTCTCCCTCTTTCACTCACCACCTTGAGGTCCGCTCCATCTTCCCCCTGATACTCAAGCCAAGGCTCTAACTCACGCTTCTTATGTTTTCCAAAACCTACACCTATGCTTTCTGCAGTGTGCCTCAGACTCCTGCAGTGCGCCTCAGACTCCTGATGCATCCCCCATCGGCACCCAGAGAGCTGCCTCTTCTTCTTTCAAACCCAAATCTCCTTTCTCCTTCCTATAGATCTATAAATCCAACTGTTGCTAGTGTGCTGAGACCAATATATACCACGCTAAGAACTCTCTGCTTGATTAAGCATGTTGTCTGTCTGCATTCAGCTCCTCTCTCTGTTTTTCTTTCCAGAAGTGTCCTCACTGCACACGACTGTTAAAACAGTAGCATAAACAGTTATGAAAAAAAGACACAAGATTTTGAAAACACTTAGATTTTAAACATTGTCCCTGAAATCTAAATAAAATTGTGTGGAAAAATCCATTTTAAAATACGAGCACCCTATGAACAACGTCTATAGCTAATCTAGAGATGAGGTCTGAGGTGACAAAATACTGAGCATTTAGTCCTGCTTTAAGGTGAAATCAGTGTACAAATACAGAACTCTCACATAGACTTCCAGGACAGTATTACATTAGTTAACAATTACAGTCAACAAATATCTAAATAACGGTTTCACATTTTTGTGGCCCAGCCTGTAAGTCACTAAAGCTAAGTTAGCTAGACTAATTAAATTATCATAAATTTCCTCTACTATTACAAGTAATATTACTACTATCATAGAGTTAAGACTCCCACCTCCCAAGAAAATAAAGGCCCATTTAAACATCCCACATGTAATGAAACATGGACTTTTCAATTATTGTGGGGTTTATCCCTGTGAGTTGTAAAAGAAATCAGCCCAAACTACTGACCTGGAGAAATTTTTTATCTAAATAAGAACTTTGCATTTAGTGTTCATCTCTGATGAACAGAAAAATGGAAACTAAATTCATTTTTGTCCTGAACTCACACACTATATAGTTTGAATAGTCGTAGTGTGAACTCTCCCTTCAGAGAAAATATACTATAAAATGTGCATTGCTACTAACCTCTGCTGCAATCTTGTGGTAACAAAAGTATATTTTATGTTTTGAGTTAGATTGGATTCCAGCTTTCCAAAAGTGGAAGGAAAAGGCAGTAATCTACTTTTCTACTCAGTTTTCAAGGTCTGATAAAAAAGTTGTAGCAGGACTGTGGCTAGGCTAAAATAAACATAGATAGCAAGGCATTGTTAGAAAAAAAATCAAATATGCCTTTTGTAAGTTTGTCAACAAAATATCACTTGTGATAAAATGTCTCCTTCTTTTGGGGCAGAGGATGCTTGGAGACAGGGACTGGAAGACAGCTTTTAGTCATTCAGCCTGGAGACACTTGACAATGGAGTGCGCCTGAGGATTAGCCAGGCAGTGCAGGAGCCATGGCAGTGGGAACGTCTCCACTGAGCTGCTGGTCAGATGTGCTTTTTTGAAGACTTGGGTCAAATGTGAGAATCTGCTCTTTTGCAATCTGAAACTTTCTTTGTCTTGCGGAAGGAAAGTTGGGCAAGGCCACTCTACTGCTCTGTGCACTGCAGCAGTGGATGCTCTGGCTGGCAGGTACCACCCTCCTGCCCAGGCACCCCAGGCACTTCAGCACTGCCTCAGCGAAAGCCCACCAGTGCTCTGAGCTGGGAATGAGAACCATGCTGGTGCACTGTCATAAATACTACATTAAACTCAAAAAAGTCAGTTTTTGCCTTAGGTGTAGGCTATCATTTTGATACGTGTAAGAGATTCTAATGATACAGGCAGAGGCAATCTCTGCAGATTTATCAGGGCTTCCTGTTAACCTTTTCATCGCCTCTGCCTCCTGAGCAAGGCTTCTCCAGGCAGCAGCTATGAAACGAAACGCTGCCAGCCTAACTGCATTGAAAGCCACCCTGCCAGGGATCCACGTGGGATACCGACGATCAACGTTACAGCTTAAAAGCCTTGCTTTCTCTGCAGGGAAATGCAGCTGGGGTCCTTCAGGAGAAACATGTTGCCGAGTTTCCACTGCTCTGCACGGATTTTTCTCAGCTGATGAATTGTCTCAATCGTTTTCACTTAGTACTTTCTGCTGGTTTTGTAAACCTCTACTGACGTGCTTTCACACAGCGTACAAATGATGATCCAGAAGAGAACACAGAACTGGAGCCACCATTAGCATTCTTCTATTAAAGAACATGACCAAATGCCGTGTTTTGTATTTTTCCATCTTTTATTTGGAGCAATAGAAATAACTGAACCTAGCTAAATTATAAAACAAAATTACAACTAAAAATAATTTGTTTACATAAATTTAGCTACACATTGAGCAGGTGAATATTAAACTTGTTCAGTTTTTTTTTTTATTTATTTTTTTTCCCCTGAAGTTTAGACAAAGCATTTCATTTAAATTTTGTTACGGAAAAAGGCCTCTGACATAATGCAATGAAAATTCAGGATAAGTTTTGTGCCCAGTCTATAGGCCACTTACATTCCATGTCATTCCTTTTTCCCATGCTCATCTCTCAGTCACAACTCCAGCCCCATTTTTAGAATGGCTTGTTTTCACATTTTCTATTTTTGATATATTTAAAGATAATTCTTCAGGTGATAAGAACTGTCAATCTCTTAAATTCAGAATGTATATATTTATCTTTTCATTAAAAGCTTTATCAAAATCCAGCTGGTAATGCACCAACTATCTTTTGATATTGAACTGTAACACTTCTGACCTAGGATGCTGTGCAACTGGACAACGGCACTTTCGGTTCAGCTCCACAAAATTAAACTTGGAAAATATGTATGTTATGTTTTTAATCTGGCATGAATGCTGCAGAGACTCAAGTTCTCTTACAAGAGATGCTCAAGTACTATTTGTATATCTACATTCATATGCAGATCTATTCTATTTTGGGACGTTCATACACAGAATTTATTTCGAAGTTTGAAGTGCTTACTCGATTCTACTCCACAAGGAGATTCAGGTGACTGGGAGTTTGCCTTGCACCCCTTTCTACTCTGCCAGGTCATGAGCCCACATTACAAGCTGCATTTTTTACTCTTCTGAGTCATCCAGATAAAAGGAAAAAATAGTAAAATTCCCTGCACTGTGCACCACTCAGATAACAAACAGACAAATAAATATAAGCAAAACAACATCAATCTTTATGTATATGTTAAAATTAAAGTACAGTCTTTCAGATCCCACGTGTTTGGCTCCTTTTCCTTTTTCCCACTTTCCTGTCCTTACCCTGGTTTTTGCCCTCTAAAAGCAAGCTACCCCCTCCTCTGCACGCCTGCAGTCACCGATGCTATTCTTATTTCACGAGAGAGGCTCTCACTCCATCTCTGCCTCCCCAGTAAGGACGACGCTGATGCCCTAAATATTCTTACTTACAGCTTTCAACCAGGGGAAGGTTCACCTTCTCCATCTAACCCCATTGCACCTCCTTCCCTGGCCAGTATCAGCATCTGATGACCTCTGTCTGAGTAGGGGGGACCGCCTCTTTCCTTCCATAACCTCAATTGTCAAACGGCTTTGTGGGACTCCAGGTGAGTAAAAAAGCAGCAGAATTAAGGAATTACAGAAAGGACACACGGTGCCAAGGTTGGCTCGATGGCTCCAGCAAACTCCTGGGCAGCGGCGGCAGCTGGACACTGCAGTGCCCCGGCATGTCTGCCTTTCCATCGGGCTCTGCCCGCGCCCGTGCCACGGCGAAGGAGCCTGCTGCTGCGAAAGAAGATTGCCACAGGGAATAAAAGAGAAACCTGAGGGATAAAAATGGATAGCTTCCAATTAAAATTACCATACTGTAATTTTGTTAGTTATCAGTGACAGACTAAAGTACATGGCAGCTTAACTGACAAGAAAATGTCCTTTTGGGCATAATACAGCATACAGATCTTTGACTTTTTAGCATGCAGTGTCCAGATGGTACTTTTTTGCTCCATGTTGTGATCAGGAGGCAGAAAGGCCATTTCGGAAGCAGCGGCAGTGAAAGCCAGCATAGATCAGAGGCACACGAGGCTGCCTGAATGTACGAGGATGTATCGTATCATTGCAGGTAATCCTCACATGAGGGTACGTACGGTAGGAAGGATATTTTCTAAAGCTATTTGCTGGAGACGCTATCAAGTGCACTTAGAACAGCGGTTTGTGTAGCTGATTGGAAACCTACCCTGCTGCTGCTGAACACCCGTTAAGACGAGCAACATTTTATTTACAAGACGTAAAGAAAAACGATCGCCGGATAATAAAATGTTCCACTAAATTCCAGCATGCTATATTAACTTAGGAATGCTATTGTATATTAAAAAGTTATGCCCTCTTCATTTTTTTCCCGCAGTCTTTACTTTAGAGACGTGCACAATGCGCTCCCCCCCCCCCCGCCACACACACCCTACAGGAAAGATAATCTTTCTTCTTCGGCGCAGCACAAATCCTGCGGCTAACTCCCCGTGTGAACCTGAGTGGTACTGACACGGGGGTGTCGAGTCAGGCAAAAAACCAGGCATCTTCTGATGAAACACATAAACTACACACATTCAAGAACAAAACAAAAATCTTCTAAAAGCCTGTGTGTAAGATAAGACTGCCTTGGGGGCAGCTCGAACTTGCCGTCTTGGCCATTTACGCAGGATTTTACAGAGCCATCTATTACAGTATTCAACAAAAAGAAGTACTTCAAAAAGCTTCCTTTTTTTTTTTTTTTTCAGTTGGAAGTACAATAATTTGTAAGTCAAAATTTGGAAGTGTTCCCAGTTTTTGGCAGTAAAATGATAATACTGGGCATATCATTTTAAAGTGGAATCTCATGGAAGTTAATTCAGACGACAAGGTCACTTTTAGACATTTTTTTTCCCTTATGTTTTGGACTGAAAATAATTCCCAAATCCTATTATTTGAAGCAGGGGTACTTACCATAGCAATCCCTGCGTCCCATGATACACATGCTACCTCTGAGATAGAGTGCCTTAAAAAAAAAAAACCCTCACAAGAATGTATACCATAAGCTTTGGAATTTTTTAAGTAAAGAAAAGAAAAAGTTGTAGACCAGGCAATCATATAGTATACCTTTGAACTGCTTGGTTTTCACATGAACTTTTCAAAAGTGTGATTTTTCTTTCTTTGTATAAAAAAAACCAGCTTACAAGAAAAGGACGAAAAGGATGCTGGGCTCTTTTAATGGCTAGAATGGAGCAGTAACTTCAGTAAAACTGATACACAAATTTTGCCCCAATGTTTCCTTGTTCTATCTTGCACCTCAGGCTTAGGAAGTGATGCCCTGAACCTGTAAGTACTACTACATTATTATAATTAAAACACAAAACCAACCAAAACAAACCCTGCAATGTGTTTGTAGAGAATGGGAGGCTTATAGGAAATCCTGATTAAATTATTGCCACCAAAATAAAGAGGCATGTGGGGCTCAGAGAGATCAACTTATCTCTACATAAGATTAAATCAGCTCACACAGAACTGAGATATCCATGAGAAGTACCATAGGTATAAAATCATACATGTCATGCAGAGATCTCTGAAGAGTGTTCATTTTTTTTTATTATTATTTACCTTTAG
Source organism: Tauraco erythrolophus (assembly GCF_009769465.1). Lineage (NCBI taxonomy): Eukaryota > Metazoa > Chordata > Aves > Musophagiformes > Musophagidae > Tauraco > Tauraco erythrolophus. Next base: position 84,074,119 of record NC_141467.1, on the reverse strand, counting down.
AATAATTTGGTTTGAAAGTGCAAATCTCCCATATTTGAGTAAAGCCTCAAAGTCCATTTATACCAAGTTTTCCCTAACACCCTTTCCTCAACGTCTCTCACATTTTCTCTCTCACATAAACCCTGCTCATATTCTATAAGCTGAACACTGTGATATACTATCAAAATGCATGCTACATTTATCTAGAACGAAGCATAAACATTTCCAATGTGTGTACTTAAGATTCATTTGCTTGCCAAATGGCTTTGTCTCCTTCCTTGGTTATTGTCAGAAGGAAGCTTTTTGATTCAAATGACTGGATTCCTCAAGCTCAGGTACTGCTGATAATAGGATTTATGACAAGCTAAAAAGCAAAAAGTGATCAGAGACCCTTTTTAAAATGCCATCACGCTGCTGACTTCAGGTACGATTTGGAAGCCAGATGTAAGACCAAACACACACATGGGCATGGAGGAGATCACCTGGATGACTATGCTCCGATACAGATGCCAAACTCACGCTGATTTAAAAGCAAATTTGCAAACCCACTGCAATTTGAAAATGCAGTGTGTAGAGGAATACTAAAGATTTAAGTAGCACGTTTTTCCTAAGGAAAGCTATTCCTTTTTTTCCTATAGCATCTGTTCTACTGAGTAACAAAGCAAAACGAAACAAAGTAAGTGAGCAAACAAACCCTTTCTTCTTTCCATTGCTCCCAGCGTTGTGCCTCTCACTAACTAGCTCCTACTTGCAGCCTCTGCTCTGTTTATTGTTGTTCGCTTTGTTTCTCTGGAAGCACTTCAGTACACGACAGATAGAACAAAAAGAAGAAAACTGAACTCAAAACTGCAAGAATCCAGCGTAGAGCATATCTAATGGCCATCTGTATACATGCTTACAGAACGTGGAAAAGCACAAAACTAAGAGACACTTTCCTCGATCTTTCCCTCTCGCTGCCATGTGTCATTTACGCATATGAATCCAATGCATCTCAGAGATGATTATCTGGCAGTGTCCTACTAATCTGCTCATCACTTACAGGACAGACAGGCACATTTTAAGCGTATCAGCTCCTCTCTGAGTCTGAGTTAAACCGAAGCCATGAGAGCTAGAAGACAAATACATTAAGCCAATGCAATCCTAAAAGATGATAAAAGCTTTAAGTGATCCAGGACAGCCTCAGAGTCTAAACTTTAAAACAGTCTATGTTAAAATATGTGAACTTTAAACCAGCCTATGTTAAAATAATGAAGTAAAATGTCTCCATTAAATATTTTCTTCTTTTATTTTTTTTCATATTAATACACAACGTGAACACATTCGGTATCTTTAACACAACAGTACAGATGGAAAGAATAACAACTGAAATGAATTCATTTTGATTTCTGCTTTACAAATAAGAGAAAGACTTGGTCTTCTCTGAAAGATTTATGAGGCTTCCCACCATAAAGGAGCCTGGATTACAGCTATGCTTACTTTATAAAATGAAATTCTGCCATTATAGGCAAGAGTTCATGGCTGTAATTATTTCAATGCACTTCCCAGTCAATGTGTCTTACACAGCTGAGCCAAACCCTCTCTTACATATGCAGGTCATTTCATAAGAAGTCTAAGAGCTTCAACAACTTTGTGTGACCTTGCATTGAATAACACTGGAAAATTGATTTGGCTCTAGTAATAAAAGACCGTCTGCATTATCTGCATTCTAATTATAATTAATATAACCAGGATAACTGCTGTATTATTTACGATTAGAGCTATGGTGAGCACAGTGTAATAATAATCTGCTACATAATTTTTTATTGATCTGATGGCTTTATTGCAGAAAAAACAAAATGCTACACTGCTGTACTACTAAAATTGCCTTTCTAGACATGTCTGTTTAGAGGAAGAATGTTCATTTAACATTTCTTTTATCTCATCAAATTCCCATAGATTTTAATATCAGAGAGAGTATGATGCTTGCTTGCATGCTTGCTTTTTCTTTTTTTTTTTTTTTTTCCTTGGCAAAAGGAAGACAAAATGGACTGATTAACGCACCCATATTTTCCATTGTTCATTTCCTGGGAATCATTCATTCCTTGCGATTCTTTAGCAATTGCAACACATCTCGTTAACAGAATTGGGCTGTACCCCAAGAATGTACAGCTCTCCATTTCAATAAAAAACTTATCATTCTACTAAAAAAAAAAAAAAAAGAACAATAATTCAAACTTAACAGAATTAATTTGATTTCTTCTCAAAATACTATGCTACCACTTAGGAGGGTAAATCGCTGTTCAATGATCTCACATTTGAACTCCTTTTCCCAAATTCTGGTGAAATGAAAATGAAGCGCTCTTAATTTAGCAAAAATCAGTTGTAAACTGGTGTGTTTTGGCAAAAACTAAATAGGTAGTGGGAAAATTCAAGGCAGCATTAGTAGGAATGCAGTAAAAATGTAAAAATTAATGGATTTTGGAATTTCAGTATGGAATGCAGAAACTAGATGCCATAAAATAAGACAATGCTTTTCCAGAAAGCAATTATAAAGCTCCAAACTCCCTAATGCCAAAATAAAATTTCCTGTAAAGTTTGTTCTTTTCATAATACTACCTTTATTTTCTGATCTTCACTTGATTGCAAGTGAAATAATAACTTGCATAGACAAGCTCATTATTATACTTCAGAGTTAATATTTACAAGTATGAATCTTGAGAGTTTATTCTTAGAACTCGTTTCCAGCTGCATCAAGACAATATCAGAAATTAATTATAATGTAAGATAGAACAAATACCTATCATATATTTATAGGAAATTTATAGATATTCATGATTACATATTATGTTATTAATAATAGGTGTGCTGATGGTATCATCTATGAAAGAAGATAAATTCTCACTTTCTTATTCTTTCCCCGCATGTTTTCATCTCTGCAGTCTGTGCTTCTGGGTGATGTTTTCATGTGTTTATAACAGCTTCCACACTCCTCCTTTATACAGTTGATTGCATTTAAGCCCTGCTGATTCCTACCCAATTAAGTTATCTTAATATATTATTTTATTGTCATTTTTTAGAAAGAAAAAAAACAATCAAACAAAATTCTTGCAGCTGCACAGGTATTTAGCTCTCATTTGTACTGCTCTCAAGAGTTATCATTTTAAATTCAGTGATTTGCCATTGAAACACAGGCTTGAAAAAACTTGAAATAGCTCCTGTTACTAAATCACATGATCATCCCACTAGCACAAGGTTTGAACAGAACACTTATTTTCCTTCCTATGATCACCTGTGACTTCTCCATTCATCAGTCCCTACATTTTTTACTCTTCCAATTGCTCCATCTCCAGTAAGTCAAAAAACCCCAACTCTCCCTCCCACGGCACGAGGTGCAGAACCAGTCTCTTCCTTTCCATCATGAGTGCTAGATGTGATGTTCAGAAGGCCACCTTCTAGAGTAAGCACATCAAAGAGCAAGCAGCTAACCACCCTGATGTTTTCAGGCGTGGATGTGGCTGTCATCTCTGGATACAAACCATTTATATGTCAAGGAATGAAAACTAAAAATACTACTTGAACTTGTTATTACTTAAAAAAATGTTCAGGATTGAGATCCATGTTAAGTGTTGATCTATATGTCTGTACGAAGGCAGGAAATACGTGCTTCATCAAAATATCCTACATAAATGTAATCGAAGGAAATACACATAGGTGCTTTACAGATTGCTTGGGTTTTCCACATGAGGACTTCCTGTAGAGTAATGCTCTGTTTTAACAGTAATGCTCTGTCTGGTTTTGTTACAAACAGGTAAGTGCACTTACACTACTGTGAGAGCTACAAAGATGTCCTGTATGGTGGTACTTGGAAGATCCCTTGTTTCCTGATGTTAAGCCAGTTTCAGCTGTGAAATGGCAAAATTCTGACATGTACAAATGGGATGCTGGGAAGGTCAGTGGTCAGAATCGCATCTAGAGACTTGACATAGTCTGATGTTTGGGCTAAATCCCAGTTCCTCTGATGCTAATTTAGATTTTCCTTCACCAGGCTTTGGCTAGATCTGCTCAGGGATGTCCATTCAGGTTGAACACTGGTTTCTATGAATTTGGATGGATGCAAGAATGAAATGGATCTTGGCACCTACAATTATTCCAGAGGACCTGCTACGATATCTGCTTTTATTATATTATAATCTACCTACATCAACATTTTGGGAGATTGTATGAATATTTCCTTCTCTGAGAATATTTGGGTTTTTCTTTGCTTGAAACAGCTTTGTAAAGAAGGCAAGCAGAGTATCTTATGCCTATTTTTCTTACAACAAAACAAAACTGTCTTATGTCTTCAGAATGGAGAGATGCCAAAATTCCTTCTTTCTTCATACAATGTTCAGCTGATTGCTGCGGGATTTGTTTTTGAATGTCCTAAAGACTTCTTTTGTTATTATGTAATACCAAAAAAGGAATTACTGAATTATTTATTTTTATTATGTGTGGTCATGGCCTATTTTAAATAGAGGCTGGGCTTTTCATGACACCTCAATTATTCCTATGTTCAGTGGATCCATTTATAAGAAATAACAGTTCTGTAAACTCATACTGCTTCTGAAAGTCAAGCTGGGTTCTTTCTATATCATTCATCACTGACTATGGTGTTTCTGAGGACCAAATTAGGTCTTTTTTTAATGACAGCTGCTGAAGGCATTCAGTGCCCTCAGTAGGTTTGTACTGATACAGAACTGCTTGGAATTTATTAAACTGTTCTGAGGACACATACGAGTAAAATCCAGTTGACTGTTTCTTAGCTGTATTGAATGCTACTGTACCATCAGGAGAGAGTAAACTTAGTTTCCCAGCAAAGCCTACAGATTTAATTGTGTATGCAGACAATAAGCTGATCTATTGACCAGATATACAACATTGTTAAATCTGTTCTTCTGAGTAGAGCTATATACTAAATCTGTGGGAGCCTCACAAAACATATATTATCCTTAAATATGTCAAATGAAGCACAAACACACTATTTTGGTTACAGCAGCCCCCCCCTTAATTAAAATTTTCTTATATTTCTGCCCATTGTTTAAGCATTACAGCTTTATATAGATAAAGATAAAATTTGGGATATGCTAAAAAATATTTTGTAAATTCTGGAATCACGACAGAAATTCAATAAATTGAAAGGTTACCAACAGTAAAAATATCTAGCTGTATTTTCACAAAGCTGCAAAAAATTCAATTGACAACTTAACTGAAACCAGTTAAACTCCTCAAGGTTTGGTCTACAGTAAATAGTGATGATTTTGCTTGACTATAGTCAATATAGCAGAATAGAAAGACGAACAGATACTGAAAAAAATACATCGTCTAAGAATCTTCAGCAAGCATGTCTGCTAACGCCATGTTTCCAAACTGTTTACCTCAGAAAACCCCAAGCTTTTAGTTTATGTTTATTTAACCACCAGCGATTCATTCTGAAAATAGTGCTTCAAATTTTGCTAAGGCCTTATGAAATATGAGTCTCATTTCTCCCCATTCTTTCAGCCCATGCAGACAGATAAAGAGATGTCACTGTCAGGATATAACAGGGATATATTCCACATGTTACAAGAGAGATATACTGAGAAATCTTTCAAAACATGCATTGTTACTAACAAAAGTTGAGGGTGCAGCCCCATCCTCCCAAGCCTTCCCACCTCGGTTTTTAATCTGAAATCTGTGCTTCACTGGACATTATTGTTCAGAATATTCCCCTCCACTAAAGAAGAGACAGTTCTGTGTTTTTCTACCGCAAACAGAATGGCTGCAAAAAAAAAAAAAAAAAATTGCTGTGATGTTTCCTTGTAAATGTAGCCTACCAAAAAAAATGTTTCTGGACAAACAGCAACAGCAGCAAGGTAAAAACACCTACATCCTTTGGCCTCTTCACTTCGTTGATGGCTGAACTTCAAAGCCTATTTTTTGACTATTTAAAATGCTAATATGATTAATAACAGGGAATTACTTTTTTACACCAAACTACACAAGGAAATTAAATTAAAAAAAACCCCTATGCTAATGCACTGTAAAGGTTGCAGTTACAAATCACAGATCTGTTCATGGATATTTCATGAGCAGAAAAAAGGCTAAATTTGTCAGATAAATTATTCATCGTGAATTATTTGCTCAGCTCTATACTTCGCGTGTGTACTGTATTTATAAATTTAACAGCGATTCCGGTGGTACCTCGGAAAGCAGCACAGTGCAAATTCTGTGTACTCCGCTGCAATTTCCAATTTGTCTCACCGTATGTGTTCCGGGGGTGAAATCCAACCCTCCCACACAAGAGCTGGTTACCGCAGCTTTCTGCGCTGTTACGAAATCCACCCCCCCACTCTCCTCCCGAAAGCAGTCACTCGATCCGGGCAAAGAAAAAGGCCCTGGCAAATTTTTAGGAAGGCGTGAGGCTAAACGTGCTGTTGGGGCTCGTTTTGACACCGGCGGGCGGCTATGCGAGGTGGCCACAGCCTCCCCAAAAGGTGTGTGAACACCTCCCTCGGTGGCAGAGCACCCCCCAACCCCTGCTCGGTTAAGCTCATGCCAACCTCGGTGTCTTCGGTGTGTTTTAGGAAAAAAGATGTGTTAAGTCTTGTTGATTCCGATGAAGCAAAATGAGAGATTTGATATTAAGATGGCAGAGAAAACCTGAAAACCATCACCGCACAACACAGCGTTTCCTCCAGCAAATGACTCCGGAGAGAGGAGGAAATCTCTCTGAAAAACTATGCCAGCATGAGCAATAGATGGCAAAACAAACACACGAACGGTTTCTCTCACACACCAGGTCAAATCTATTAAATATCTTAAGAGAAAACGAGTGGAACTGTATCGGTATCACTTTACAGGTGAAAATTAAAACATTCTGTAACATGAAATTGTACATGATTGGAAAGAGCAGAATTTTTAACGAAGGGCAGGCAGTGCTTTTAGGGCCAGTTAAACATTTTTCGCTTTAGCGGAGATGCTGAGCCAAAGCGGGGAGACGATTTGGCAGTATATTGGCTGCACGTTTTTATCCTTTCGGCTGCTTAAGTTCTAGCAGAAGTAACTTGAACAGGACTACAGTTTAATACAGTAAGGCTTACACAGAAGGTATTATTTTCTCTTTGACAGGGTCCAGTGCTATTTTTACGCTGCTGGATAGAGAGCCGCTGTTAGGTCTGGGGGAAGGAATAGTGGTTCTGTAAGCAGGGCTTGCCTAACAGCAGCTCCCTCCCTCCTGCTGCTTCAGCCACCTTCTCCGAAGCAGGAAACGCCTGGCTCTCCTTTTCCTTTAAAAAAGACACGTCCTTAACTATCTCGTCAGTAATCCGCCTAACACACCCCGGCTCGTTTGTGCGGGACGCCCAACTCCGACACCAGCCGCTCTGTTTGTCAGTCCCTTCCTCCCCACTCCAGCGCCCAGCCTCCCTGCCTCCTCAATCACATGTGTTGTTTCTCATTTAAATGAACAGTTGGATTCTTTTATTTCTTACAAGTGCTGGATTCGCCTTATCGCCCTCATTCCTTTGGGGGTTGCCAATTGGTTTTATCCACGGATGTATCATTTCTCATGCTTCCCTTTTTTCTTACAAAGAGAAAGAACCACTTCGTCAACAAGCCTCTCTGGAGTGGAAGATTAAAAACCTAGACATCACCTACCTTGCAGCGCTACTCCCAACTGGGTTGTGTAAAACTCAATTAAACTTGTCCCCATTGAATACTGCATTACAGTACATTAAACAGAAAATTCTTCAAGCGTGATGACAAAGCTTGAAACCTTGCCTCAAAGCTGTTCCTTGTAGCTTTCTTTAACATTTCAGTCTTTATGGTGCAAGTCTCCCGTTGACACAACTTTAGTCCAGCTATGAAAAATCACAGAGCCCCACAGGGATTAAAAGAGAAAGAGGAGGAGGGGAAAAAAAAAAAAAGAAAAAAAAAAGAAAACCCTGTCAAAGCTGGTCTTGGCACTTTCCTTAGTGCATCTATTGAAACTATATTGCCAGCAGACTAGAACCTGAGAAGTATTAGTGAGACCTATGAACAATCTGACAGTTTAGAATAACATTACATTCACTCCATTTGGTTGCCTTTATGCATTTTCTTTTCCCCAAGAGAAACAGGTATTCACAATCCCCTCCAATTAAAAAATTTAAATAATGGCTGAAGATTAGACCAAAATTTGAATTAGGAAAGGGTACAATTCTGGAAAAAAAAAAAAAGGAAAAAGATGTCAAGGCAATTACAACCTCCTCCCAAGTCCAAATGTCAGTGCTTTCTGAGAAAGTACGAATCCAGAACCAAATACAGAGCTGTGCCTCACTGTGATGTAAATGAAATACCAAGAAATTGCTATTAATATTTCAAGCATTAGTTTCTTCTCTTTATGAAGCAGTGATGACAAGTTTACCTCAAATTTCTTTCTACCTGAGCTCACGCTACTTCTCCAGCTAATGACTGGAAAGATTTCAAATTCTAAGCAACTCAGAGTGAGTTGTCCATGGGATAAGAAAATATTTTATATTAAAATGTCCCAAAGGAAGAGTTATGGACCATGAAAAATGAAAAAAGAGGGCATCAAAAACATTCAGAAAAATTCCCACTTTTCTTCCATAAACCTAACGAGATATAGCCATGTTACATGTCAGCACCTCCACCTCCAAGTATATGCAAGCGTTATCAAAAGTCTGGTTGACTGAGTAGTTACATTTCAAGAATCCATCAATATACTTCCAAATAATCCCTTATTCTCTTGACTCTTTATAGTCACAGATGTAAAGAGACACGCTGAGCATCCAAATTGTTCCTAAATAATAAGGCCTGAAATGTTTGCTTCTTACCTCCTGCCTTAAAAGGATGCATACTGTTACTGCACATGTTACAAAGCATTTTAGAAACACTTCCACTCAAGAAAAATTTTCCTGCATTTCAGCCACAAACACCATAAATCATACATTCACTATTTGGGCTGCTCAGACATGAAGAGTACTGTATAATTCTCTTTCTTGTGTACTATTACTTTACTTTATACAAAATATTCTGAGTAGAAAATATAAAAAGATTTTGAAGATGCCATATGATACGCACACTATTGCTCTGCAAAGCTTATTTATTAGTCCAGCTATGTGCAGTTAAGTGCTAGATTATCGCACACAGACCGCTATGTAAGCTCCGAAAAAGAGAATGATGCATCCCATTTTCAAAAGGGAACAAAGGCGAATGTAATTAAGCAACTCACATATTATCAAAACATTGGGACTCAATTACTTCCGGCAGTTCCTTTTCATCTCCTGAACTCTACGTAAAGTCCTGTGTGGCTTCTCTCTGGTGTTTTAATTTGCCAAAGAGCCCTGCTGGTAATGCAATATTTAGGATCTACAATGAAGGGATGACAGAGGACTTTTAAGTCCCTGCTGATGACTTAGTCTGGTGACAATTCTTTCCATTTCTGGAGGGCAGAGTTCAGTATCTTTAGGTACTTACAATTATGATACGGTATACATGCCAGAAAGGACTACTCAGAGACTTCGTTCATCCTTTTTTTGGACATTTCCTCTATGCACCTGAATTTCTGCAGAGTAGGAAAATGGGGAATGAAATGAGAACAATAAACGTGGAAAATTATGGGATGGCTTTTTACTCCACTACATCAGTTTTGTACCAGCAGATGCCAACAAAGATAACAGTCTGTGATGCAAAAAAAGACAATACCAACCAAATGCTATATACTGAAAATATTTTAAATATCCCAAAACAGCTGTTCCCTGTGTTAAGTATATAGTCTAACTGGCTCAGTGCTATGGAAAAAGTTTGTTTTCCACAGAAACAATAGTTATGTCAGGATAAAGTAAAATAATATAGTAACCCTACAAGAATATTTAGTTTAAAAGTCTAAAGTGTCTCTAACAATATCAAAGAAAAGTAAGATTGTTTCCTAAGAAAAATCAAATTGTTTTTCCTCAGAGTAGGATTTTTCTTCTTTTTCTGTCCTCCATTTACAGTATTTTTCTACAAAAATTTTTAGCTTAACAAATATTAACCCATTTTCATCAGAGATGTCACAGGAAAATAAATAATTCGAAAAGGAACAGTGTACATTTTTTTTATTGTGCTCCATTGGGCATAAGTGCCTACTAACTAATCTTTGGGGGGCTACAGCTAACGAATTCATTGCAGTATGACTCACAGGCAATCTTTTACCAGGATCTGACAAGTTGTTACTACGTAAAAGTGACACAGTTTGATAAATCAGGTGTTTGATTCGTAGCATACAGCTAAAATCTGATCGGACCATTTCCAAAATACAGAATTAGATTCAGATTTAGTTAAAGACTACAGGCTGTTTCTTTTTCTGTGGCAGCCAATGTTATTAGCAATAGAGGCTGGAGTCTGCCAATCGCAAGTGCAAATTCACCTAACAGACTCCTGAAAGAAAAAAAAAGTAAAGAAGCAAAGTGAAAACAAAGGATTCTGCCAGATATTATGGTAGACTGTCAGGATAATGTGTTTAAAGGAAACCTCAGCTAATCAGCTCCTATTGATTCTTCAATAACACTAACATCTCAGAGACAACACAAGGGACGTGATGCAGCCATACAAGACTGACACACAAAAATAGCAGTCCCAAACCTAAGAATTTCCTTCAATATCTTCAGTTGAAGGACCAGTTCTTGGATCTCTCATGTATCAGTTTAACAGCCTAGAGGATTCCCATTTCAAAAAGATGTTCTTGTTAAGGAAAGTACTTCTCAATGGGTACTTTTGGAAACTTGTCTGACTCAGGAACTGAATTCTCTCTGTACAATTAGACCTTTGAGTATTCAACTACTCACATATTTAGACTTTGCAATAATTAGCAACGCACAACAAAAATCCAAGTGCTAACACTAGGATCATGCTTCACTTCACTGATATGTTCATATGTTCTTAAAGAGAAGAAGGTCATCTATCAGCTCATCACTTTTTTTGAATCTTCTAGCTGAATACATTGAAAGTTTTTTTAGGTGTAATTGATCTGAAATTAATTTTTTCTGCTTAACGTCACTTAGGAGCATTTTTATAAAGGAGAGGAAGGGTGTTTTGGAATGAAAAATTTCTATGATGCTGTAAATCGGTTTTTAAATATGTCAAAAAGATTCAGGTTGCTCAATGTCCAAAGTTAATCTATTTGTTATGTTATGTCCTAGATTATAAAATTAAGATGAAACCAAAGAAACAGAATGCAGAATGTTGTTCTTTTTACAGATATTTCTGTAGGACAAAATGAAAAGAAAATAAATAACAAATTATAGGAAGTGTACCAGAAAAACAGAGCAGCACCACGCTTATATAAACCTGATGATGACATCGTGACAAGCCAGAAAATTGTCATGTCTCACGCGTTATGGTGCAATGGAGTGGATGTAATTGAGAAATGGCTTGTGTGTACAAACCCAGCATTCTCTCCTTGACTCACTGCAGAGCTTATGCCATTTAGACATTTACATAGAAAGTACATGGAAAGAGAAAGAACTGTATTTGAAGAGTTGATCTCAGCAGATCTTCTGAGAGAGTGTAAAGGGCCAACAGTGGCTTCCATGAAAGCAACAAAACAGTTCACTCTTTAAATCATTATTAAAATTTCAACTTTTTTCCTAACTTAGCTAGTTAAATCCCAATAAAAATACATAATACTTTGCATCACAAAACAGTTTTCTTAGTAAATTGCTCCTGGACCACTGGTCCACGAAAGACTCTCAGGATGGGGTTCTGAACATATAGCCAACACTTGTTTAGCCCTAATTAATTTCTACTTTAGGAGGGAATGGAAGATAAAAGTCTTGAAGTCATACTTCAGGCTACACCTTCCACCAAAGTAAGCCACTGAAAAATATCATTGTTTGTGATTTTATACTTCATTTGCTCCAACGATAAATATAATTTAATTGAACCTTAATCATAAAACTGGCTTAGCTTTAGCAATCTGTCAGTCTTATTTTAAATTTTCATTTAATTGTAACTTGAAAATGCATTTAAACCTCACATAATTTAAATCCATTAAAATGTACGTGCAGCCACCATAAAAGTAAGGCTGTTCACATTTAAAAGAACGGTTTATTAATAGAAGATGCATAGTGATCACTTGATGCCACCCCTCTCATTTCCTAGTGTAAACCAATTCCTTTTCATCTTACACTCTAAATTCAATCGCCCATCTTAAAACATTAGCAATCATTTTGGCTGGCCAAAGACACAGTTTTCTCCCCTACTTCTCAGATGCTTCTGTTCCTACATATCTGAACACTTGTTTCAGCTAACAGACCAATCACAATATTTCGTCTTACGTTTCCGAGTTGAAGGTCAGGGCATATCAGTCAATTCCCATTAACCCACTGATCCTTGGTTTTCTCAAAAATGTCTTTCATTTGTTCAGATCTTTAATAATTTGTTCATTTTCCTTACTGCTCAATATGCTTCTACCACATTATTTTTATATATTCAATTGTAAAAGCAAATTTTTAATTGATGTGTTTCTGTATCACCGCTATTGCAAACCAGAATTCTCCATTCACCAAAATAATGTTATAGAGTCCAATATATGTGCACTTTTTTTTTTTAAATTGAGAAGTTACGATTACTAAATCCATCTGATTAAGGCTGAATATATCTCTCTGCTAATGCAATCTAACTTTTCAATAGTTTTTACACTAGTTTGCACTCCTTAAAATGTGTATTTTTCCCTGTACCATCTTCTACTTTCACCACTTTATTGTAAAACTAGCATTCTTCTGTAATTTACAAATCTAATACTAGCACTTTTCTTGAGTCTTGACAATGTTAGTTAGGACTTATTCTTTCTATCTTCTAAACTGTTTTCCAAATAATATTTCATCTCAATGATTATTAACCTGTGATTGTATAATTGTGCAGAACAGCTGGAGTTGCCAATGCAGAAGTATGTATTGCAGCTATAGGAATAGATTTCAGAACTTTCTGCAGCTTCAGTGAAACACTGAGGGCTGAGTTAGTTTTTTTTATATATATATATATATGCATGCATGTATGCATGTATATATGCCTATATACTATGATATTATCATAGGAAATTATCTTAAAGGCAATTCTTTCTCCAGCAACAAAACTGGGTTCTGCAAGCCACCAATCGATTCATCCATGTGCATCAGCACTCAGTTGCAGAACATCTTTACTAAATCTGCTTCAACATTGCAACTCGCTTCAAATACCGCAATTCGGGCACACTCTAGCATGGATTTCTGTTTGTGAGCATCGCATTGCCTCGCATGCCCTGAGGGAACGAAACCGAAACAAGAAAGAAAAAATCAAATCCGAATCAGCTTTTTAATTTTTTTCTCTTCTATTTTTAACACCATAAGAAATCACATTTTAAGAAAGCTGCTAAGGTCTCTCCTTGTCTGCAGTAATAGGAGTTCGTTCCTTCAATATCAAACACACACTGAAGTAAGTTGCAACTTGTCCCTACTTTCTTCAGTTCTCTTCAGAGAAGACGAACCTGGTGGGAAGGCTGAGTGGTTCCCCAGCACTGGAGAGGAGAAGGGTGGCTGCAGGTGGTGGGAGCATCCTGCCTCATTCACAAGGGGGGCTGCAACAAGGCACTCCCATATTTTGCACCATGTTGGAGTTCTTTCCCTAACCTCCACTCTCCCTCCTCTCCATTTTACTATCCACACTTCATAACCTGACACAAATAACAGTGTGAAGCTGCCATTGCATTAGGAAAAATGGACGTGCTCCGCACTGCTGGCCCCAGCGCCACGGTGCCCCACTGTGATGTCCTGCTCCTCATGGTCTCTGTCTGCTGTCGGGAGCAGTGACGGAATGCTGTGGGAGAAGGAGAGAAATGCTGGCATTGATCTTTGGATCAGAGAGTGCACAGATTGATCCTCAGGATCAATAGAGAGGTCAGGATTCAGTCACACATGATCTCTGGCTACAGCTCTTAGGTAATTTCTGGAAGACAATGGAAGGAGATGTACGTATGGATGTGATGGAGGGCTACATCTTGATCCCAATTCTTGTTTAAGGAAACCTACACACCAAAAGAGCTTTTTTGATTGCTTTCACCTCTGAATCCATTCTCCTGAGCATAAAACAAATCTTAGTGTCCTTGATATTGCAACAGGACCTATCTATTTTTTTTAACATCCACATTGTTTTTATACTTCTCTAATGTCAAGAAGTCTCTTCAAGCTCCTAAATTAACAACGAGAAAAAAAAATGAGCACAGATTGCTTTCAAAAGGAACACAAATTCTAAGTATCATCAATAAACAAATTATGCAGGATCCAAAATGCGTCCGGGGAATTTGAGAAGATAGAATTGCTGGCTGTGCCATTACCCGTGGAAGCAAGCACAGCACTCACCTGCCAGAGCCTCCAGAGTCACAAGAACAGGAGCTCAGGGACCCAGGAATGAACCACTGGCTTGCAGGTCAATAAAGCGGCCAAGAGACACTTGAATTCCACCCATTGTGCCGTAATAACGGCCTTGCTTGTAAGCAGCTAGAGGCAAAACACATCCAACATGATTTTAGCATTGCATTCCAGGCAGTCCAGCTCCACAGCCCACGGGGACGTCATGGCTGCACGTCACACAGGTTTTCCTAGGAGCCTGGCACCTCGAATGCTGTGGAAAAGTCTTCCCTGATTTATTACCATTTAGAGGTAAAGGGCACAGAAATCTCACACTGCACTGTCAATCTGTTCCCCAGAACAACCTCGAATGGGGGAAGAATGTATTTCTACATTTTTTTAGTCTTTGCTTTTATATGGTACACCATTAGTTTGTCTTGTATCACCAACACACAGTAGGAGTATTTGACAGGAATCCCTATAAACAGGCTGCAGATGACTCCAGCCCTGTTTCCTCCCATACAGACATTTTATACTCAGCACCAATGGAGCTGCCTGAAAAGAATGACCAAGGTTTCATTTTAGGCTTCTAGGTCATGGTTTCACCTTGACAACAGCTCTTTCATTTCAAGCAGTAACATTTGCCAGGATCCCTAAGGTGTTTTCATTTTTGTCAAGAAGCGTAGGGAAAAAAAAAACAGTATGAAAAAATGATAAATCTTAATTCACAAGCTGCAGGACTATCTCTGTGTCTCCAGCACAAAACTTCAAATCCAATCCAGGACCAGGATGTGTATTAGAAGGCTGCAGATTTAAACCTTGTCCACCATGATCAAACTGGATTTATGGAGCAACATAACTCTCCAGACACCATCCAGCAGCTTATTAATTTAATAGACTCCTGTCCATTCCATGATGTTCCTGCTCTGACAGTCTCTCAAGATAAGGCGAAAGCCTTTTGACAGGACAGAGTGCATATATATTTTCTTCTGTTTTCTTGTGGATGGGGTTGTCGACAACTTGAAATGTGTGGCTCAGCAAATTTGGGGCTTTTTTTCTTCCCTTTTGCTTTGCAGAGAAGATGACAGAGGTAACGCTACCATGAGCCACAGGGGTCACAAGGTTTACTGCAGTCTTCAAGATTTATTTAGCATAATGGATTGAAAAAAAAAAATAATTTAATTAAAAAAATAAAACACATTTAGCATCTATGTCATATCCTGAAAATAATGACAACATTTTTCTTAAAATGATTTTTAAATGACTGATTCTACTGCAATTGACTTAGAAAAATGAGGGACAAATACATTATCTCAAAAAAAAAATCTCTGCATGATGTTTGCATTTATTTTTACCAGTGGTCTGAATGGTGGAAGCAATATTTCTTTTCACATGGTCCCAGTGTGAAGTACAGACTGGGCTGCTTTTCCATCCTGAACATGTTCTCATAGGTGAGTGTTAGACTCAGTTTACGGCTTTTTATAGCTTCAGTCCAAAATATATAATTCTGTGCAAATCATGTCAGTATTCTGCCTATTTTCCTGCCTCCTCAAATGAAAAAGAATTCCAATTTCAAACTATGAAATAAACTGCACAGTAAGTGACAAGAAGAATACAAGAAAAAAACCCAAACCACCATAGGTATAAGGACAACATAAATATATCACTTGGCTGCTATGTAAATGAAATGCACTAATAACGAACAAAAGCATTTTCATACTGAAAGTGGAAATGTAGCTGTACCCCTGCATTTCTTGTGATCTTCCCTTTATTATCTACATGCTTAGAATTTGGAGGGCATGTAATAATTCACTATATGCTATTATATGCATAGTATACTAATTCCATAAAGATGCATAAAATAACCTTTTTTCTAGTAGATAATTAAGACCATGTACAAGGTCCTGACCTCTAAACTCCCTGAAGCAGATAATCCTCCATTGGATCTATTTGCATGGGTAAAAAACAAAAATAAGGAAAAAGTACGATCCTGTTTTGTGAATTCTTTGAAGCTGAATTGGGTCCGAACTAAGTCTAAAACATTGTGTCTGCCTGCCATCAGTAAGCCATAAATCATGGAATCATAGAATGGTTTGGGTTGGAAGGGATCTTAAAGATCATCTAGTTCCAAATATCACTAGTGATGGGGATAAAATATTTTCTCCTTCTGTGGCCAGGGAGGAAAGTAGCAGAATTGATTTGCAATAGTTTTGTTTGCAACAGTGTCGTTAGGCATCCTGCCTTCTCAACATCCCTGCATAACCAAACGGGAATGGTGTCATCTACTCGCCCACCAGTCATGCCTTAATGCCTGTATCCACTGGACTTTCTTCCAATGACTGTGAAGTTACATTGCCCTTGTAGAGGTATTATTTTACGTAAGCATTACACACAGAGCGATACTTCTCTTGAGAAATGTTTTACAATTTTTTGGCGTTGCGGAAAAAGAAATGTAAACTAAGCTTTTCCATGGACCTTTGATATTAGGATAAGCATCACATGCATTTTGTTAAGACCTCAGATTTTTTGTCAGTGGATACAAAGAAAGAACAAAAACCTGTAGCACCACCAAAGGCTTCAGACATTGTTTAGCTAATGGAGGCATCCAGCAGGACAGCAGACACTGCAGTTTTCTGACTGCTCACGTGGAACAGACTAAGTAAATTCACTCAATTTGCTTTTAATAGTATGTGGAAAGGTGCCCCTTGCATTCTAAAATATACGCCCCAAGTTAACCTTCGGCCTATTAAACAACTTGTTCTCTGACCCAAACCAAAATATACTCGTATTCTAATGCAGCAGTGTTTAAACTCCTTATGATGTTTGACCTGTGTCTTATTAGGGTCTCTGATGTTATATGTCTGTGGTGCAATGTACCATTACGTTGCTTGAAGTTGCGGGGGAAAAAAAAAGTATTTGTTAGCTGAAAGCTCATTTGCTGCAGAAAACATAGTAACAAGGATCTCACAGAGCAATTAAGAAAAGTAATCTTTTGTCACTAAAGAAAAATTTAGGAATCCTTCTGTTGTGACAACTGACTTTTCCTGTATGTTAAAAAATAGACTGTTTAAATCGGCAAAATTAATGAAAAATTACCTTCAATTCTTACTAGCAACTTCATGTAACCCTTCTGCAGTGTTTGCATCGCCAATGCATAGTACCTACATCAGCTAAGTAACTGGTTCCAGTACTAGTGAAGTTAAGTGCACCATTATGTATTTACTGACTTATTTTAGGTCAACCACCGGGCAGAGCAGCCAAGGGAAGGGCTGGGAAAGCTGAGCACAGCCCAGCCCCGACTTCTGCTCTACTCTCTCATCTGCGTTGCCTCTCCTCGAGTTTCTATTTATAAATTAGCTACATGACACAGTTTCAGCGTGGGCAGCTGTCATTTTAACTAATCTCATCCTGTAAATCCACCCTAGCAGGCTTGTTCTCTATTGTGATTGGAGAATAGACTTTTTTTGGGCAGCTTTCAAAAGCAGCATCTGTTTGAACAAGCACCCATCCCTTAGCTGTGCGGAGAAGCACTCCCCCGAATTTCGCCCCCCCCCCCCCTTCCCCAGTTTTGTGTTCACCAAAAGAAAATCACAGTTCTCAGGTCTTAACCTCAGGCAAAATCCTCCCTAGCCTGGATTTTGTTAGAGTCGCTCAGTGGGCACTGACTGTGATTTCACTAACGAAAGGAGGAATGGAGGCTTTTTATGGCTTTCGATATCATGGGTCCAGAGCACTGGGACAATTAACAGGACCATCCTGTGGAATCACCTACGAAGATGTCACGCAGCACCGGTGGAACAGCACTGGGGCTAGGACGTTTTTTTCCTCCTCCTGCATCCTCTTGCGAATAACGAAGGGCACAAACTCCTCGGCGAGGCCAGGCAGAGAAGGAAATAACATCTGTAAATCACTAATGGAAATGCAAAACCAAACACTGCCTCACGCGAAACGAGATGACAGACGGCTCGAGGAGCGCCTGAGTCGCTGCCAGCGGCCGGCTCCCTTTCGGCAGCTGGCTCCGACCCTGTCCCGCCGCTCCGTCCTCCAGCAGGCGGCCCGCTCCCTCCAAAGGGCAGCCCAAGAAGCTGCCGTTTTCCAATCTGGGGTTTGCCATGGAAGAGGGGCTGGCAGCTGCCGCCGGGCGGGCAGCGCGCTCGGCGCTTGGCCACGCAACCCACCGGGCCCAGACACACGTTAAACACTTTGGTTTTCCTGCACAGAGTTATCCTGTGGTGCTCTGCAATCAATTACTGTTATACCACCATCATTAATAATTTTCTTAATGAAAATGATTCTGTTGATCTCCGTTGTATTTTAATTATCAGAGTTAAGCATAATTACACTGCAGCTCTGAGCTGGCATGTAGACTCCTTTAGGGCGCAATTTTGTTTTAACACACTGATAATGTAATTTTACATTGTGTCAGTTGTTTAGTTATTATCCAGTCGTACAATTCCGCTGTATTCCTGATAACAGATAATAACCTTAGCACCTCCTATATCCTGAAGTCATTTAAAAAGCAATATTGGAATTTCACAACTAGCTAACTTAATCGCCTTATGATTTTATAATTCCCACAGCTAAATATTTGTACAGACACCCTGTTTTAACAATGCCACTAAACATACGGTATCCATACATTTCACACAAATGGTTTAAATAATCTCTAGAAAAACGTCTGTTGTATGAACACGGTTTTCAGTCTGTGCAACTGTGTTTTTTACACCATTTCTATTCCGTCCAGTTGTAATTCCTTTTTAAACTCCCTTCAGTCCCAGCAGAAGATTTGCAGTTAATATCCCAGCCCCTCCCTAGGTTGTGGAGGGCCTCCTACTTCTGGTCTTAAGAGATTTATCAGGTCTGGTCCACAACTCTGTTTGGACAAATACTTCTCAAGTCCACTACGTTGCAATGAACAATACAGGTCACACATTAATACTTCCCACCAATGTATCTGGCTTGAATTACTGGAACTCTGTAGCTGTTTCTCGGAAAGAACATATTTATGCATCTAGGTAGGGTACAATTCCTAAAATTTGCTCTAAAATTTCAGTTACTGTTTCTAGGACATCTCTTAAACTATTGAATAGACTATTTTTGAAACATGAGAGAAGTTTGACATAAATATAAAAACAAAAAGAGCATGTCTTTTGAATGTAATTACCGTTGTAAAAGTTTCCCTTCAAAAAAACCCAGAATAGGATAATGGCACATGCCATGAGTAGTCAGCTTATATTAGAGCTTGTAAAAAGGGATACTAATAAACTGTTTTGCTCTTTTCTAATCTGTCCTAGCATTGGGGAAATGTGGTTATAAAAAATACAGAGAGAAATAAGCGATCCTAGACTAAATACAATTAACTCCAAATACTGAATAGTTATTTATAGCTATTCTTTCTGAATGTACTCTGATGTATGATTTTAAATAACCGATTTCTTAATTTAGAAATTTTTACAGACGATGAATTGTGATTCCATTGTAATAACTTAGCAATATAATCCTATATATGTACATCATATATATACACATAAATACGTGCACACACACTTTTCGTGTTTGCTTGCCTAGGGAAAACATTTTATGGAGAGTTTCGAAGGTAAATAGGGAGTTAGCTGGCCAGCTCAGATTTACTTTCAATAGGAACTACATGCCAGACTCCTCTCCCTGCGATTACCCCACGTGCAATATGTGGGCGACTGCAGCGCCCATAGCTTCCAGTGAATTGGAAGTCAGGCTGACATACCTATGCTCTCTTGAAAGATCTGGGAAAGATTCTGCTCTCAAAGATATCACTGTAATAAGCTAAAAGTGAATATGGCATGTGCTTCTGAGTCAGCAACTGATCAATCAGTGCCATGCACTGCTAGCCAATTCTCAAACTTATTTTCCTCTTAGAAATGTGCCAATTTACTCATTCACTCGTCTTGAGTATAGCAAGGAAAACAGCTCCCAGGTGACCAAATCTGCTACACCTACAATTCCACACATTTGTTCAGCTAATTGCTTTCAGAAATAACAATGTATTGCTAAGCAAACTAACAAAATTATACGCATGCAACTACAACGTAACATCGAATTACAACTACATGCCAGCTGACACCGTTTCATTAGAAATAATGGCACTATAGGAGACAGAAAGCTAACACAAATCAAGGCAATGTAATCTGGAATGATGAGATACAAATTGAAGGAAGAAACATTATTCTATTTATTTATTTTACCATCTTCTATTTGACATTGTTTTGTGATCCAAGCCAATTAATCTTTCTAGTACAAAAATCCCAGCAGAGCTCAAGGCAAGTGTAGGTGCTTAATTAACGACAGAGCAGCCAACTCACAGACAAAGAGATGAACAGAATGCAGTGAAGGTAAAGCATATCTACAACTTATTTCCTGCATTAGTTTAGTGAAATAGCAGGTTTTAACATATACTTTTAAATTAAGGCTCAAATTTATCCCCAACTTTAGTTATAACACACATCTACGATAGAGGTAGCAGATTTCACATTAAGCTCTGTATGACTGTCTCACAACACCTTGTTAACCAAGTACTAAAATAATCAGCATCATCAGTGAAATAAAATCCAGCATGTCTGAATTAAAAGACTAATGATTTGGGCTACTCAGGTTACACCAAACTGAAGAAAGTTTTTAGAATATGAAAAAAAAATCGTATTTCAATAGATTCAATCAGACAGCACTGAAACTGTCTAATGAATTAGTTAGTGTTTGTAAAGTACTTTGAAGATGAAAAGCCTTACTCGTATGTATGTGCTAAGTATTATTATAATTACAGAAAGAATGCAATACTTGATAAGACATCATCCTGTGGGAATTTGCAGAAGCTATATTTTGGAGTGAAAGTAATTTCCCATTACAGTTAAAAGTTGTTGCAGAAAAGTTTGCCTGTGAATATTCAATACTATGAATAGCAAAGTACAGCTTCGCACTCAGAAGAAAAGCTTCACTACGTTACTCAGAGTGCTTTGCTGCTTCTTGCACTTGGGCAGCAACCAGCGAGCTGCGAGGGAAGGTCAGCTCAAGCCTTTTTAGATCTGAGCCCAATTCTCTAGTACTGCAGGTGTTTCAGGTTGCAGAATGAATGTGTTGGCATTCTGTAATTATAATAGAAAGAATTTATAAGACCCTGGTGTGCAACTCATTTTTAACATGCAAATTCCCTGTTTTCAGCGTTTCAACTTTCAAAGGCTTGTGGCAGTTTAAAAGCAATCCTCTTATAAGTGTATAAATTGCAATGATTATAGGAACAAGTTGTAATTGTTTCTAGTAAGTTTTTAGGAGTCTTTGATGTTATGATTAGTGTTTTGTATGTTAATATATTGATATGGGTGCTTATTTGCCTGTATGCTTGTATGCTGAAATGGTCACTAGGTTGCCTCAGCAAACAAATCTTTGATCTCAGTAGGTCTGTTTGGTTAGAAATAAAACCAAAAAGAAATTAAACAAGAACAGTGCATGTTCTGAAGTATTCACGAAGTGCTGAGATTGGTGATTGAAATATAAGAAATGAAAGTCATAGTTTTACAACCTGATATTCGGGGGGAACGCCAAAACCAGCTACATTAAATAAGTTATTCTTATTCCACGTATTCAAGTGGTCTTGTGGGTTTTTTTGGTGTTGTTTTTTTTTAATTTTAACATACTGTAGTGATACCATAACCACATTTACAAAGCTTTCATAGTGACTGACCAAACAGTGTGGTGCATAGTCCATGGCACTATGGACTAAAGTCACAGCTCTTGGGGTTGATTCAAGACGCAAAACAAAAGCCTTTGCATCTAGAAGCACAGTACCTGTTAGATGCGGTAGGCTAGACAAAGCATGTTTGGGGGGGCCTCGTAAGAACTCCTACTGGCTTCAGCAAATCTGTCAATTCACATAAGACAGAAATTACGTGCATTGCCACTAGCCAATACATTCCAGTGAAGCATCATTGCGTCATGCCACTAGATAGAGGCTGGAATGTCAAAGGTGACAACCCTGAAATCCAGTTCCAGT
Source organism: Tauraco erythrolophus (assembly GCF_009769465.1). NCBI lineage: Eukaryota > Metazoa > Chordata > Aves > Musophagiformes > Musophagidae > Tauraco > Tauraco erythrolophus. The sequence continues at coordinate 84,051,760 of NC_141467.1, read as the reverse complement.
TATCGTCTGTTTCCACGCTGACATGAAGTCTTATCACAGTCCAATCAAGTTCCAATTCTTCTTATAAAACCAGATTTCAGTTAGTAGCCTACAATGCAATGTAACATGGAGAAATGCTATCCAGTATGTCCAATCAAATGTCAGAAAGAATTTACCTTTTTAAAGTGTATAGATTTTACTGATGTTTCCCAAGAGGCACTAACTCAGAGAGAAATGGATGGTACGTCTTATGGCAGGTGATGTCGTTCTATGTTTCTAAAGCATTTAGTACACTACAGACAACACGTCGGGTTTTTATATCATTAAAAGAACCAAAAAGTAAAAAGCAAAACCAGAGCAGGGTAGGAAAACTGTTCCACTTTAAGGGGACACAAACTACTTCATTCTCCTATTATGCAACAGGTTTATTTTTATCTCAGTACCCTGCACAAGAAAGTAGAGGAAAAAAATCAGCTTGTGTTTACCTTTGCTGTACACAATGCAGTTGTTTTTGTTGTCTTCTACTCCTTGCCAAGTCACATCCAGCAACCACTTGGGGCCAGCAGTCAGTACCATAGGGACTGAAGCCTTTGTCTTCTGTAGGAAGGATGATAACAAACAGATGCCATTTGCTTGCCTTGATTAAGAACTAGAATAATAATAGTAATAATCATTTTATTTGCAAACAACAAAATCTCCAAACCCATAAGCCAAGGTCTTATTCCCCTGCCTCGGGACTTTTTTTAAGACGACACAAGCAGTAAGCTTTAGTTCTTTCATTGACTGAATGGTGAAATTCTTATCAAGGATTTTTCTGAATGATATTGGATCAGATCTCCAAGATTAAGCAGATCTCTGGTGGCTGAGAATTATAAAGGGAATGCAGATGACTTTCACAGCAAAGAGCCAAGTGTTTAAAAGTGAACTTTAGACACATTGTATTTCATTATCAATGGGATCTCACTATTTCCTGAAACAGACAGGAAAGAATTTAAAGAGTCAGTATCCATTTCAAAGATCTGTCCTGGCTCACATTTGTATTATCATAGGAAATTGTTCTGAATGGATAATAGCATTTTTCCCTTTTTGCTAAGTGTTGATGTGTGATTTTACTATGTCTGAAATAATAATCATCCGAATGATTCACTGCACTTTGTCTCCAAAAAGACTATAAAAGAAGTTGTATTAGTAAGTTAAAAGGCACAAAAGTAAAGCATGACACCCATTGCACTTGAATGCCGTACAGGCAAGGAGATTCACATGTAACAAAATCACCTGTCGTGTACATTTCAGATTCTGTATTTAGAGAAGTTGGTATTTGAGGACATATGGTAGAGGCTTCCGTTAAGTTTAACGCTTAACTCCTTTTACTAATCAAATGGAAAAAGCCCGGTTGGGTAATCTTGAATTTGTCAGAATGTGGCACTGAGATGTCACTTGGACTTCTATCATTCACAGTTCTTTTTCTCTCTATCAAGCATGAAACCACTACAGAGAGTACGAAGTACAACAGTCACCATGGAACTTTTAATTTGTTGTGTTTTTTTTGTTTTGTTTTTTTTTTCTGAGATATACTTCCATCCAACTCGTTCCAACCTTATCTAAGAGAATTTAATTAATTATTTTTATATTTCACCAATAATGTCTAGCTGGCTCCAGCTATGTTCTATTGTGAAATTCTGTATGATTAAGAGATTTAAAAAATTTTAAGATACAGAAAATCATATATTTACATGGATGTTTCAGATGCGTTGGCCACAATTATTATCTGACTGTTCTAGAAATGCAGTGAAGTATATATTACATTTTCAAAATAAACACAAAAATATGTATTGAAAATAAGATACTATTTAAAATATATCAGTTCTATAAGATTAAATTCATAATCTAAGACATTTAATATAATTTATGCTATATCAATATTTTAATAAAGATGACAGAATAAGACATACTGAATGTCACAGTTCTTCACATTTTCTTTTTTTTTTTATCTGTTTATTCTCTAATACTGTTTTATCAAATATGGTGTTTCTTGCTTCATTTGCATTTTGTGTTTTGCATTTTTCATACAAATGTTTATGCATAAGTCACACTTCTTCTATATGCACTCCATGACATTATTCATCTTCCAGAAGTGTTGGAAAAAACAGATATAAATGAAGAATGAAATTAGTAAAAAGGAATGTAACAGATAGTGACAACATACCTACCTAGTGTAAAAATAACGCAACCAGAGATGTGCAATGTCTCAATTTCTAATACTGTTTTTTTCTACGCTAAGTTGCAGAAAGTGTGTTTCCTTATATGAAGTATTACAAGAGCCAACCCAACTGCATGCATTTGAAATCTGAATTTAAATTCTGATTTCTAATTGGCCAGTAAACATGACAATTTCTCTTTTTTAAATTGGGATAAGTTCATATCTAAATTATCAAGCCTGATATTTCCAATTATGAAATCAGTGCAAAGTATTTACATACGGACTGCACAGAAAATAATGATGTAAATAAGGCATGAACTGAAGAAGATCTGCAAGAGACGAGATGAAAAGTAATCAAAGTATCATCTCCCTCTTCTATTATAGAAAAGCTTGGACTTCAGTGTCATTTACACCAAAACAGTGCTAAGGCTGCTATGGAAACAAGGAAGGGTGGCTATTCTTCACACAGCTGAGAATCATACCCATATTAAATACAAGCTTCAGCACGAGCCTTAGCAACTGTGACCGTACAGCAATAATGGAGAGGAGGACCAGGACATGTCCCTGCTGCATTTCCCCTACTGCCATTTCAGTCAGGTCTTTAATGTGTTTTTTTGTGCTTATATGTGCTCTCAGTCTCTGGTATTCCCAAGTACAATCAAAAGACAGTGCAATATTATCCAGGTAGAGGACTCTTCCAAGTACACCATAAATGATTCAGACAGTTTTTATCTGAAATATTTTTTCATTATTCCTTTTTTTTTTTTTAAGTTGGAGGTCAAGTTAAAAGCCAAAATAAAACAAAATTCTATATTTTAAGTGCAGAAGGGATCACCTATTTAATTTTCACAAGATCTAATTCCTATTTCTGGTTTTCTTCTTCCCAGACATCTGACATTTCACTGTCGCTCTCCCATCTGTAAGGGTATTATTTGCATTAAGATGGTATCAAAAAGCCTCAAACAATCTCAGGATCTTCTTGTGCTGGGCAACAATTAATTATCTACATAGACAGGACAAATAATATATCCTGGAAAAGGATTATATTTAACCACATATTGCTGAGGAAGAAATGAGATGCAGAGATATCATTTGCCTTATGGAGACTTCTTTCTCCTTCAGTAAGGGGTAGGCTTAGTCCCAGGCCACCACCCCTTCTTCTTGTATACAATGAGAGAAGCCCAGGTTGGTGCCTCCTCATCCGTTCTGAGTTGAAGAAGACGCAGCAGCAGCAGCAGATAGATTGAGCACCAGCAGCCAGGATGTCAGTCCACTTTGCTGTTCTGCGTTAACAGGGCTTTTTCGGAACTTAAAGAACTACATGGAGATCACTAAACTAGCTTCCAGGTCGGCTTGGCAGTAAAACTTGTAATCAGTTCAGCTGCTGTGAGTGGTCTCTAGGCACTAGAGATAGGCTGGAGGAGGAACAGGGTGTTTCATCTCACAGCTCTGCTAGCCCAGAAGAGTTGAGGGACACCTCAAAGGAATTTCCCACTCTCCTATAGCTCTGCTCCCAAGCTGCACAGATATATCAATAAACTTCTTTTAATATGAACCCAAAACTTCACAAAACCCAGCTTGTAAAGCTTGGCAGCTCCACTAAGGCAGATGGGCGATGGCTTCTCCTTGAAGTACCTCAGAGGCACATTGTGTGAGCTGTAAGACAAGTCAGGAACACCGCAGCAGTTCTTGGGGTCTGGCATCTTGTGAGGCTGACATGTTCCTAGGAGGTGTTCACCACTGACAAAGGCTTGCTCTTCTTGTGCCTTATTACATAGCAAGAATAAGCAAGGCTGCTGATTCGGGAAAGGCCATTTCCCTAAAATGGTTAAAACGAAAAGACCCCAGTCCAAGATAACAAGAAGCTATGGTTAAATCAGTCATGCCTTTATCACCTCAAGATTAGACTACTGCAATGTGCTATACCTGAGGCTACATTTTAAATCCATTTGAAAGCCGAAGCTGGTGCAGAATGCGGCAACCCGCTTGTAAAGCAGGATATCGTGCTTTGAGCGCATTACACCAGTGCTTTTTAATCTGTGCTAAGTGTCTGGAGGATTTGAGGCGCTGGCTACAACCTGTGCAGCCTGGGACCTCTCTGTCCGACACACCTAACTGAGACCTGCCAAGTCCTTTGCCCCAACCGTACAACCACAACTGAGATCCACCGAGCAACATGAAACAGTGCAACATGTTCGTCACGACAGCTCATTGCCTTTGGGACACCATCCCATTTGAAGTAAAGTGTGTTAACGATCTGACTCTCAGAACGTACTACAAAAATCATCCTGCAATTCATAAGATTTATTTGTCATACTGTAACATTTAATTGGTCATTCCCAAAACAGTGGTGGTGGTGGGAGGTGTTAGCTACTTTATGCTCTGTTTTTTTTTACCGTGCTATTAGAAATATCTCTGGCTTAAGAAAGCTACCTTTTTACAAAAAAAAGCTTTCTTGTCACAGTAGCAACAATACTACAACTGCTTAAAAATAAGACTTTAAAAGCCAAAAAAAATTTTATTTCTCCCTCAAAAAAAATCCTGCTACAAATTACTCAAAAGCTTGCAAAACATTCTGCTTACTGCCTAGGTATAATCCTAGGGATCTGCTAATGCGGGTGTCTGTAAGCTGGGGCCATACAACAGCAACCTCCCATTTTGGAAATGAGGGCACATTAGTTTTATTACACACTATTGTTCACGGCTCTACGCCAGGTAAGTGTGTGTTCTACACTTGAGTCATTTTTACCTGAAAATGCAATTTCTGCTAAGGTCTTCATGTCATAACTAGACAAATTTGACAAGGACAAACAGGGTCAAAACTGCGATCTCTCAGGGAACAATTAGAATCAGCTAATGAGGATGAAAGAGGTCAGGCAGGCATCCACTTTTCGCTAACCTTTGAAGCAACTGGACAAACAAGGGAGGTAAGCCTCAATAAATGTTTATATTCAGTCAAGAGGTTAATGGAGATAAAAATAGCCATCACAGTGGGCCGAAAATAGTTTTGCACTCTCGCTAAAAGGAATCAGTGCTGACAAGTAACGTTAGATGGGCTCTTCCTCGCAAAGATTTCTAACATATGATGTGTGTGGCCTGGCAGAAACTTGAGGAAACCCCCACGCTGAAGAGGAATATGGTATGAGCAAGTTGTTTGAAATCTATGCAATTCTGATGTCAAATGCCTGATTGTTGCTAGCTGTTTCCTAAGAAGCTGTGCCAGAGCAAGAAACAGGTACCGAGCTGATGTTCAGTAAGTCGCTGTGACACGACCGTCCTGTCTCAGACATGGTGTTCCAAAAAATGTTCAAAATTATTTAAGGAGATATACCATTCATTGAAAAATCACTACATTTCTATCTTTAGCTTTTTTTTTCTGCAATCAGTACAGGACTCTGTAATGTCAAAACTACTTCCTTAATGTACTCTTACCAAAACAGAGGAAAGTTGCTGGAGGCTTTAGATACTCAAGGGCTTTCCTTCTAATTGTATTTTGGTTCCCGCAAACAGATTTTCTTCCCAAATCTTCCAAAGAGTCTGAGTTCACATAAAAGATACAGAAGACTACCAAAATGTCTTTGTGCCCTTGGAGAAAGTTCTCATGCTCCAATGTGCAGTGTTACTTTATATAGCCAATTAAAATCAAGACTGTACTGAGAGGAGAGCTGTAAATATACCTCAGGTGCCTTCGGATATGAGTCTGGGATAGTAAAACACCGGTTAATACACTGACGGAGGTTTCTACTTTGAAGAAATTCAATTTAAATTCAGTTTGATTGTCATAGGATTGACGTACATTCTGACATGCTGAAACTGCAGAACATCCGCTCTCGAGAGGTTAAGTTCACCTTTGGCAGCCACCGTACTCAATACAGCAAAATTTTATAAGCTCATCAGATCAGTTCCATTGGGAAGGTCTCCTAAAGGGTCATTCTGCACCGAGCAATAGCAGACATTTGCATAGATCTCAAACTATCCATGATTAATTAATATTTGTTCTAAGATGAAGAAGAGTGGTAACTCTACTTTATCACCTCACACTTACATTGACTGTCACAATGTATTTCTGCATCATATAACTGATGACACATTCATCGAACACTAAGACAAGCCCATCCAAACAGCCCAGCGGACAGACAGACACAGAAACACGTTTTATTGTTAGTCTGCGCGCAGTCAGATGGACTGTCTTTCAGTTTCATTTTCTACAGCTTCCCTGAAAACTCTTATCTTTTTCCAAGGAGGATTCAGTCTGGACGGATATTTATCTCAAGGGCTTCTCTGGAAACCCTGCCAGTCATGGCCTGCGGCAGCACTCCACAGTGCCACAGCTTTCTTCGCTAGACATGCAGAGCCAACTCCTTTCGACTCACATGAGACCGGAGATGTGAGGACAGTTTCGGTACCACGGTTCCATGCTGGTGACAAACATCACTAAAGAAGGCAAAGACATGGCAGGCTCCAGCCTATAAACACCTACTCTGGAATCGCACAATTGCGCCAGGGCTTCAGTTTTCACAGCCCCCACTATGTCTGCCAGTGAGATCCCAAAACTTGAACTAGACGCAAGAGAAGTTTTGCAATCCTTAGTCCCTGTGGTTGAAAAACACATTTTGAAAACCTGATACAAATGTAACAGATGCAGTTAATTTCTCCTAAATCTGCAGACAGCCTGGGATTACTGGTTTAGTTACCACTTTATGACTTCATGGGATCCAATATCACAGAGGAGTGTTCAAGTATCATCCATCAGACGCCTGTTTTATGGCTAGATGACAAGAGCACGTGAACCTGTTTACCTGCACAGATGTAACCAGTCTTCTGGCATGCTAACTGGCAGAAAGAAGAGGCAAATTGCTGCTTGTGATGGGCCGTGAAACCAGTGATGGAGAAAAGGATGGCTCAGTGTTACTTCCCAGTATCTCGGACAAGGTGTGAGGGGAGAGTCCTCATGTCTCTCCTGCCCAGGGCTCTGGATTCTCGTTATGCAGCACTAGTGGTTAACAAGGTAGTGCTGCACCTGCGGACCGGCTGGTTGCGAAACAACTTGCATTGTTCTTAGTCTACAAGGCATTACATTTGGCTATTTATTTCGGGATTCCACTTATCTGAAGGGGAAGTCTATTCTTTTTTTTTTTTTTTTTTGTCACGGTAGAGGAAAAAGAACTGGTATTAAAGAGTCCAAACCAAAGGCTTTAAATGTTTCAAACACAAAAAGAAAAAAAGAAAAAAAAAAGAAAAAAAAAGAAAAAAAAAGAAAAAAAAAAAAAAGAAGAAATGTACACACAGATGGAATCCCAAAAGACAGCTGGGATTCCCTGCAACTGAGAAACCCTGCTGTTTACCCCAAGAGATCATCACTTGTCAAGTGACAAAACTGAACATACATTTCACCATATATCCACAAACCTAAAGCAGATCAAAGAAAATATTCGAACAAAAAAAAAATACACCCTAGGTCTGTTAATATTATCCAACACTTGTCATGACTTCAATATGATTCCAAATTTTTATTAATATCAAATATGCCTGCTGATGAATGTCCCTAATGCAAATTAAATGCACGCTAAATGTTGAGATCATTTCATGCTACCTAGCTAGAATGCATTTTTTTCAAATATATAAAATAAACATAAATCAAATCTCACTGTAGCTTAGGTACAAAATAACGGCTGTCAAAACCAACTTAAGCTTGTTCTATTTAATCCAGGATACCCTTGGAACCCATCTTCAAACTCTTATCCAGAACTAGGAAGGTTTAAAATAACTAGTCCAGATTCTGGAGCACCTGGTCCTAGCTGAGGGTCCCAGTGATTCCTTCTGGCTGCTTGCCACGTGGTCCTGGAAGAGGTGACAACCAACTGGTAGAGCAGGAATGGAAAAGCTGGAAACTAGACCTCTGAGCACTCAGTGAGCTTCCCCTGCCCACACCATCCCACGTCGATGGGCTTTCTAGTCCTGTTCTTCTTTCCTGTAAAGTCTTTTAAGCTGGCTTCACTCCGCAGCTGCTCCTCCCCTGCCTTGTCCTCTACCCTTCTCTTCTCCATTTTGTATATATTGCACCAACTATGTCTAGCAAGCTCCTTCCTTCCCCAAAGAGCATGGCATGGACAGCAGTGTATTTTCCTGTGACTCTCTTGACTCAACTTTCTCATTATATTTCTCCTCTTACTCTCTGTCCCGTTCATTTCATTCTTTGGGAAAGCAGTACATATCCTGTGTGTTGACACAATGACCAGCACCAGGAAACCGTATTCTTAGTCGGTGCAGTGATTAGCACAAATATGATGAGGATATTCTGAAACTTGACAATGCGAAGCGAATCACCTCTGTGCCGGTGAGTTGATACCTGTGGGCAGCGTGACCACTGTCATCGTGTCTTAGTGTGCTCAGATACCTGCCGTGGGTGTTGAACCTTCCCACTTTACTATAAAGTTGAATGCTTTGGATAATGCTATTTCTGACATGACACACACCTATGCCGATGAAATCACACTACATATAACTTATCTTTAGATGAGATATAATGCAGTGCTACTTGCAAACTTTCACACTGAATTATCTGTGCATTTTTCCTAATAGGCCAACTTCCCTGTTGTAAATTATTGCCTACACTAAGAATTAAGTCTCTGTTTCTACTAATGAGACCACGTCGATAGCTGCCAGTTAATATTTTCCGAATGCACTCGCTTGAACATAACTCCTTTCACTTTTACTAAACATCTTAGTGTTAAATAGACGAGTACCCCACTTGGTATGGCTCAGCTGCAATTCTGCGAACATCGAGTTTGCACTGGATGGGTTGAGGGACTAAACTCTGGGATAAACCATCAACCTCTGTTCATCGTCTGACATTTGCTCTCTTACTTTGCACAAAGATCATTTGGGCCTGGGGTAGTAAATGTGAACACAGATATTCCAGACGATCAAGTGGACAATGACAGAGGTTTTTCTAGAAGACACGAAGGCATTTGTATTGCATATAGGTTAATTCTGCCTATTCCCACTGTCCAGCTATTTACATTGAAACTGTTCACAACAATTGCTGTGTCTACAGCTTAGTTACAGTGTGGTACTGAGTAATTTCTGTTTGTCAATAATTTTAGATTTTTTTTCTCTATTGTACTTTCTCTTATCCTGGAATGGATGATTTAAACTGTCATTTCCAGAAGTCTAAAATTAATGTATTACATATCTTTATTTTTATCTAAGGAATACATTAAAATACAAAAATAAAAAAGGACATGCATAAAGCCTTTTATAAATAGTCCATTACACAGAGCTATAGATTAGTTAGTAGTTATAGATTCTGCTTATTATATATTACTATTACTTTGTCTGGAACTGCAAACACATGTTGTGTATTTTAGTTTAGAAAAGTGAATGTTTTTGTCATGAAAGGTGAATAAGATGGTCATGCTTTAGCAGCAGTAAAAGACAATATTTTTTAATTTCACTTTTTTTTCTTCCCAGACCAAGAAGGTAGAAAATAAAAGGTTCTCTGTATATGCTTGTCCAATATTTTTAATATATAATCCAGTGCAGCTCTATTAGGACTATATTTGTAATGAATATTGTGAGGCCTTCAGGAAATACATATTTAATACAACGGTATTGTAGTCAATGGTGTAGGTACTATAATGTAATTGACAATGCATGACACAATACTTGAACTTCTGCGGTACAGACGCTGAATGCACACAAAATCTTATATATACATTCCTACATAACATTTGAAATAGAATTGAGGAACAGAAAACATCTTCTGTGTTTTCTTCCTATTTTTTTAGAGTTTTATGCATGTTTTATTAGATATTTTTATATATACCTTTACCAACAGGAAACATGATACTTTAAAGTAACAGTGTAAAGCCAATACAATCTTCTGTCCAAGTTTTATATTTGTTAAGACAGCACAATCATCTAAGATAAAAGTTTAACGTGTGATTCAACAACCAGAAGTCTAGATGTATGACTTTGATTAATTATTTTTAGCTCGGTTAAAACATCCCAGTTTATCTCATTTTAAGATTATCCCTGACATATTTAGAAATCCTAATGCAGATTTTATGGCCCACACCTATCCCTGATGGTGCTAATGGACTAGACATAATGAATCATTCTAATTTGGATGAAAGGACCACACAACACTGCGGCAGTCCTTTAGAGAATTAAGGCTCAATTCTGATCTTCCAGACTTATGAATGCGTTTTTGGGATTAGGCCGCGTATCTGTACATCTGTTGAGTCTCAAGGGGTGTATACTCAGCTAAGTATTCTGACCTTCCAATGTACTGTATCAAATGTGTGGCCTTGGGATACGAAAGGATTTGATTACAACTGTATTTTAACACTGATTTAGTATATAATTATGGGGTAAAACCTAATTCCTCCTTACATCTTCATGTAGAAAATTCCATCACTATTAAGCAGACACGAGGATATTTTTTACCCAGTGAGCATGACGGTAAATGGAAGAAACTGAAACACCCACCCAGGATAATGTAAAATCAAGGACAATCTTCTTAGGGATGGCTTTAAAATCAGCTTCTCGTGTCCGTAAAAAACAAGTTTAAATTATCTCCTGTGAGTGTGTTGCTAGTTGGTACACTGTTGCATTATGCATGATTCTTAAATGCTTATGTAAAAATAAACTGGAACAAGGTTCCATTAGTGATTTTCAATGTTACTCTATGCTTTCTTGTTTACAGGTAAAGAGAAATTAACTTTGCGTGTGTATATAATATTGATGCAAACATTTGTAAATAATCAGAATTTTTGGTTATTCTCTATTCACTAAGTATAATTTCTATTTTCTAGTCTTTCAAAGATATAATGTTGTAAAATTTCCTTCACCTGGCAAAACTTTCAGAAGATACACATGGTGTTTTGTGTAAAAATTTTAAATTTTTTAATTCCACTGAAAACCCCTTCCCAAATATAATCTATGAAAAAACCCACAAAATATTAAAATAGACTTCACAAGAAAATTAGTTCAGTAGAAACTAACACATGACTATGCAATATTTGAAGGGTTTTACTCTTTCTTCCATTCTATCCATTTTTTGTACAGATTTTTAAATAAATAACAATGTCATTGAATAGCAGATTAATATAGGGATTTCAGAGAAAATAAACTTCAAAATTCTGAGCTTTTTCATCAATACGATCTTTCACAGATTTGAGTTATGGATTAATGGTGCTTACATTTTCTTAATTGTTTCAGAAGGCTTGGACCAAGAAGATGAACTGAGCAGAGCAGCACCTTTAACTTGCACACAGTTACTTTCTTCCAGTTGAAGAATATGTTACGCCTAATCAAGTCATTTTTTTCCTCACTGCCTTAAAAGCTTGAGGAATTTTTTCGCTCTTCTCACATAAAAATGAAAATGAAGTTCCCTAAATGCCCAACGGCAGATTAAAAGGATCCTCATTTTTTGTAGCTTGTATGACATACAGTTGTGTAACGCAGCTCTTATTTAAATTACTTCAGTGTACTGATTATACGCAGCATGACGAAGAACTGCCACTATGCAAGTTTCCATTAAAAAAAAGAAGTTTTCAAAGAATGGGTGAAGGTCCTTCACTGGGACTGGAGATAAAGACGGAGAGTCCAGCAGCGAGACTGGTGAGTACGGGGCTCTGGTTCCAGTAAGACTCAACAAACAGCTCAGATCAGAATCTAAAGTGGAGGAAAACAGCCTGTAGCTTCGAGATTAGCTTTCTCACACTATTCCTGAGTTAAGCCAGTACAAACATCATCATGAATGCATAATTATGATTACGCACTACACTATGCATAATAGATCTTAAAATCTGGAAACAAAGAAGTAGTGTAGGAATGCTGTTTTAAGGCTTTTGGTTTTGAACACAATGAAGCTGGGTGTAAGGGTAAAAGACTTTTTGTAAGGAAAAACATTTCCAAGAAAATACATTTTGCTTGGAAAATTCATTCAGATATTTATGAAACATTTACACATAAAAGAAGGACTAAAAGGGAGATAGGAACCTGGAGTTATGTTTATAACTTGAAAATAGCAATGAGTGAAGTCCAAACCTCTTCCATTTTAACATATTTTAGGGAACTCAAGAAACCTATCACTTGGAATGAGTAACAATAGACAGAGAGCTGGCAGCTTGGCAAGTTTATATAAAGGATCTTTTTCTCAGAAAGAAATAAACTGATGTTTTTTAAATTCTTTGCAGCAAGAATTCAACTATGAATCAACGTCCATTTCTGGGACTGATGGGTATACATGGGCTGGTATCCTAAGTTTAAATGACGATATTGAGAAAAGAGTGATGCAACTTGCTTAAAGAGAGCTGATGGATTCATTCACTTTCATGTGTAGAAACAAAACAGTGTGAAAATGATGAATGGAATAACCAGCTATGCCTACAGATACAGAATGTTGGTGTCAAACTCTTGCCAGTCACTAGTCTACTCATTAAGCCACTTCAGGACAGCAGTGCTGCAGCTCCGTGTTCTCACATGGGACCCGTCAGGAGCTGTACAGCCTCTGTTTGGGATCACAAGTCCAAGGAGAGGTCTTCGAGTGGAAGTGCACTGACTTTCAAAATTCAGGAGCATCAAAAAGACAACAAATTTGCACCTAGGTCATAGGAGTCAGGCTGATTTTTTTTTTCTTTCTATGAAAGGAAAACTCAGAGTGGTAATAAGAATCATACTGGGTACCACCACATTGCAGACTGCACTTAAGTGATTAGAAAACTGTTCTCCCGTTGGCTCAGACCAGTTTCACAAATAATGATTTTTAAACTCCAATAGGCAATTTTTCCTTGAAGGCCTTTCCTGGTTCAAAGAAAATACAGTCAAATCCCTTCTGCTTCCAATAAAATTTTCAAATAAATTTTCAGATACCTGAGTAAAAAAAAAAAAAGCCAGCTTCCAAATGTTCCTAGTACTTCAATATCCCAGTGAAGTCAATAAAAGGAAAAGAAAGCTCTTCTTCACTGCATGTGTTACAGAGCCAAGAAAGCAACCTAACACCACAAACAGCATCACTGCCATGAAAAATCAAGAGCTCTAAAAGAGCAAAAAACACTTTAGAAATTGGCAGAACCAGAGAAGTCCAGGCTATCAAGCTACAGAAGTCAGTAAAACTTTATAAAAGAATTTCTCCTCTTCTTGTCACAGAAACTGGCATTAAAACGCTACAGCACTCCAGCCACCCTATCCGTTTCAAACAACTACCACGTACCACTTGGCACTAACTGGCAGCAGCTGTTCGAGGCGGGCTGGAACCTGGCATCCCGACGGAGCAGGGTTTATTCCCTGCTCCCGGGAGATACAGGCCTCCAGGTGAGGCGTGAGGCCAGCAGCAGCAGCCCGGCTCCAGGGTAACACCGAAAGTTCCAAGTGAAACTTGATTTACAGCCGCACGTCCGGCGGCGGGCGGGCGCCGGGGGAGCGGAGCGAGGGCTGGACAAAGAGGGATGGGAAGGGGGCGGGGGGTTCCCCCAGTATTATAAAAACGCATCTTATTCTCTTTTTAATCAACGAACCTTATCCAGCAATCAAGGCAGATATATAATAAGCTGAGCTACTCTGTAAATCTAAACATTCCCCACAAATAGAAAAGATACAGCCTGAGCTCTCTGATTGTTACTACGGCAACTATCTAAAATGAAAATCTGGTTAACCCTTTGCATGCTGTAGCCACCCATGCGTCAGTGTTAGCTGACTTCCGTGCACTTATCTCTCCTTTCTCCCCCTCAAGAAATTCATAATTGTATTGCTTCACAGTAGTTATGCTCTGGTTATCCTATTTGAGACTGAAAGGGCTGCGATAGGTGGTAGTTTCGTCTGTACAGCTGAGTTTTGTTACTTGCTCATTACTGGGATTATAGTTCAAAAAACAACTAATAAAACACAAGAACAAATCCCTAGATTACTCCACAAGGCCTGGGATTTTGATTACAACCTTGACAACAGGAATGGGATGAATTCTAGTAAACCCCACCACTGCTTTTTTTCTTTCAGTTATGAAATGATTTGACTGTAAACAGGATATTTGTCAGAGGAATTATTTCTCTATAGTGCATTATAAACAGGCCACTTTTAAAACACCTTTTTTTAAAGCTTCTATTCCTTAAGTATGGCAGACAGGACTGCCAGCTATTTTAACAAAACAACGTATTAAACACAGTGCTTTGAAAATTAATAGGAAGGTGCTGGGCTTGAAATCTCTCTGAAATGCAAGAAAATTCAGACAAACGAGAAAACTGACTTTCTAATTTCTACAAGAGTAGCAGATGATTTTACAATCAGATTTATACTTGTATCCACCTGAATATTCAAGACAGTTTCATTGTAACATCTATGTGGCAGTGTCATGACAAAGTGAAATTCTCTGCAGTTGTACAATCTTCCACGGCTCATGATGAAAACAACTGAAGCCATGGAAATTCTTCTGTATTTAAAGTGAAGGAAGCAGGATGTGGCCCATGGACATCAATTCTATTGATTCTTTTGTGCCTACTATGTAATTAAGAGAAATCCTTTACTTCTAGGCCGAATTCGACTATGGCGTTCCTAATTATGTCATTTAAGACAAATATGAACCATATCAATTGATTCCTACTGAACGGGAAATACTCAACTGATATTTTTTGGCATTCGCTTCAGTCAATTCAACATAAATAAAGTCAAAAGGTCTTGGACATTTTTGCAGAACTGAATAACACGTATGTAAGGACAGTGCTGGAATACACATATGTAAGAAAATGTTCATGAGGAGCATGACATGAATTAGTTCCTCTGACTCAGGATATGTTCCAAATGTATTTTTCCAACCTCTGAAATACCTCCCATTTTTCTGTAACTAATTTGATATACAGCATTTAAAGTAACTTACCTTTTACATTTTTTTTCCAAAATCTGTCTTTTTTATAAAGTCTAATGGACGACATTTTCTAGAGTTAAATTTCATATTCACAATACTATGATTACCAGATTCATCCTAGAGGCTTTTCAAACTTCAATACTATTTATCAATGTTGGCTTATTTCCCAGGGATATAAGTCCAAAATAATCTAGAAATGTACTGGCTAGTCAACATACTACACATATAAGCAATTCTTCAGTAATTCTAGGAACGTACAGCAACCCTAGGTTTCCACTATATTATTCCAAGTAAGATTTGAAAAAAAGAACCAAGTGTTACTACATCACCATTTATTTTTCTTTTGTGGACAATTTATCCACTACACGCCACATTGTTTCCATATTACCTTTAAATTGCCCTGTTTGCCTAAGTCACTAAGACTTGAAGACTCTGTATCTCCTGTCAGGTAGATATGGATCTCAACTCTTTTGGCTATGCTATAGTTGTGTATAATTATTTTGAAAGGAAAAGATTATTTGTACACGATTTATTTGTCCAGGTCAATTAGAAGGACTTGTCTCCTTGGGGACAAACCAGGGTCAAATGTTGTCTTCCTTGAAGAACCTTTGAAGACTTGGGGGAGCTCCGCCAGGTATTCACCAGAGAAGTCCCCCCTTCTTGTAGGTATTCGCCCTACTTGACCAGGCACAAAAAGAGTTGTAGGGCTTACAGCAGGTAACAGAATTTCTAAAAAATTCAAAAGGAACAGAGTATCATGATCTGCACACAGGATTTGTAACAGTGAGGGCACCCTTGGGGCAAGATTCTGCTCTGTTGCTATAAACTGCTCAGTAAGCCTGGGGAATCCAGCACAAAAGAATTTCATCATCTGACTGCAAATCTCCATTTCTTCAATCTTAATGTTTCCTAAAGCCTAACAAACAAAAACTTACAGTAAAGCTATAACTAAGGGGCAAGCCTGGAAATTAACACTTTGAAAATCAGCTAAGCAAGGTTTACTTCTAACAGTAGTAACGCTTCAGATTGTCATACGTAATCACTTTGAAGTCTTTTGTCAGTATATAACTAACGACAGCAGAGAAGAATCACACAAAAAAAGATGCACTGCTGGAATCTACAGGTGATTCAAAGAAACTTCATGGAAATATATTATTCAGTAATGAAAAAATTAGTCTTTCCAACTTTGGTAATTATTAAAGAATATATGATTTTGCAAAATTTGACCTGATTTTGGGCAAAAGACTCAAACACTCCTTGTTCTTTAGATCAATAATGGCAATAAAACAGAGAATACTGCAAAATGTTCCAAATCCTAGCTAATTGTGAACCCTTTAATTGTTTTCTTTAAACTCAGCACTGGCTTAAAGAGTGCAAAATAAAACATGAAGTGTAATTTTATGAAAATGCCAGGTACACGACTAACAATTAACAAAGGCAATCAAATCTGTCCAGGCATATCTATTCAGTTATGTAGGCTCATCTATAGTTCCATAACGGACAAACAAATAGACAACAGGTCTCTCTCAGCAGCACAGACACCCTTCCCATTGACGTCAAAAGGAACTGCACCTGAGGTTCAGATAACAGAATTTAACTCAATCTTTGCAGATCATCCTTTCTTTGTAGTTCCTCCACTGTCAAAGATTTTATGATGCTAATAATTTCATTTTAAATTTAAAGAAAAAAAAATACTATGCTTTTTTGCTTCTCCCTTACACATTATGGCTGAACCTTCAAGTGTTTATTCCAGCATTACTCCAGGTCAAAATATCAGATAAGTCAGTTGGAGTTTCTGTGGAGCAAAACTCAAGGATTACAGACTTTGGATGACATAAATATTTACCTATAGGAAGAAAAAAAATCCTTTTTCTATTTCACTATACTTTATGAAAGTTAACACTATAGCAGGTAAAATCTCCCTTAATTTCTTTTATATATACCATCAGTATTCATAGTTCATACAAACACCATGACCAGACAGTGAAGAATTCAATCCATTTCTTTTTCTCAGAAAATGATTTCCAGCTACAGGAATACCAAGCAGCTTAATCACCATATGGAAAACCACAAAGTGGACACGATCCTGCTCTTCTTGAAATCAGTGACATACCATTGCTCATATCTATAAATCCTCAACATTTCTGTGTAATATATGAGCAGACTGTGATTGGAGACAAATGGATAGAACCAAAAGAAAGACATACCAACTACAACACTCAAGAAGAACACTAAAAGTTAGGATACTAAAATAATGACAGCATTAGAAGCATAATAGGGCATAATTAACTTGGGGAAGGATGCCAGTATCACACAGATAAATGCAGTGACACAGTTCGTTCTAAGAACTAGAATTTTATATATCTGTGCATCTTGGTAAGTGCATTCTTCTATGTTCCCCAGCGTCGTGCTGCAGGTGCTACAACCAGGAGGAAATCCAGGCACTACATTCATACACTTCTTCCTGTAAATTTGCTGCAGCTAAGAATGGCCGTGAATTTAGAGATTATGCTCAGGGACACCTGCAGCATCATGTTCTTCAACTGCATTTGAGGACACGCGTTTTGCAAAAAGTTTCACTATTTCTCTCCCAGAGGAACAGCATTTCGTTTCACTGAAGTCTCAAAAAAAATTTATTTCGACATTCCTATAGAGTGATAGATTCAAATCCTCACTTGAGAAGCTGAAAATGTCGCTCAGGCCAAGTACTTGCTCTCATTTTGCTTTCTGTACTTGGGGAACAACAGGTCTTGCCGAAAGGACTTGAGGACAAAACAAGCAGAGCCCATACTCCAAAATCTATCTATTTAAAACTAGCTATATTTTTTCCAACTATTTTTAACAATATTTGCTTTAACAGTGAACGGTTCTCTGACAGTATCCCTGTTTTAAGCTCTCATGGTCAGTTAGGCTTTATCTTACAAACGTTACAAAGTTTTATTTTAGTTCCCTAATAGTTAGACTATGTGAAGGAGATGTTAAAAATTCCTTTTCCAATATCAGATCTGAAAGAACTCAATCATACACGTTACCTAAAATCAAACCAAAAATGGTATCAATTTGGCAGGAACAGATTTATTTGTATATTCAAATGTCTTTTTGAAGAATTCATCCATTTTAAAAAATCAGTTGCACAGATAAACTGGCAATAGAAATTACTTCGAAAGCAGATATAATCTATACAGATAAAAATCACAGAGAGTGCATAAGGGCATTTCATGAGAAATGCTCTCAAATCACAATCTGAATCATTGTTTTACTTAGTTAAAGCATTTTTAAGAGGTAAGATGAAGGATCTAGATTAATTTAATAAAATGTGGCCATGGTATGTTTTATCTTTAGAAGTTTTTCAAGCTTTCATTAGTTCTGAAAGATTTAATGCTTAATAGATTGAATAACTATAATTTATATTAGCAGTTATCCAGGTTCCTAACTCTTTTTATACATGGATATTTTATCTTTTTGCACCCTTTATCTTATTTTTCATTATATTGTCTTATACTTTGTATTTCACTTAATGTTTTAGTGACTGGTAAGGAAAAAGGAGAAGCAAGATATATGCGAAGAGTCCTGAAATCTCCCTCCTTCTCATTCTGAATACCGCTATTAAATCCAGGAATCATTCAATGGACATTAGCTAATCACCATTAGGATTACATTATATAAAAAGAGATACATCAACTTGTATTAAGAAACATTTGACTTCAAACTACATGCTAAAATCAACAGGAATATACTATCTTAAATACTTGAGCAAAACTCAGTAAAAGATACAGTAGGCAAACATTGTAGTCAGCTCAGCAGTGATTACCAACTCATGCTCCAAATTCACTATAAAATGAAAATCAATATTTCCACAAGTTCCTGCAACATAAAAGATAACCTTCATTGATTTTTCTAGACTTAGGCCTCACTGATAAAATCTAATATAAATTTTCAACCACGAGGATTTGGATCAGAGCAGGGGTGATAAGTCCTGCACATCTCTTAAGAGGTGGAGAATTTTTTTTTTTAAAGTGCACGTTCATACTATTTATAATTTGCCCTGTGCAAGTGAAAGCCTTTTCCACCAGTGCTATCAGGAATCTCTTCTAATTTTTATTACTGTGAGGCTAAAGCCTGTTCCAGATAATTTGGAAATTTCAGGGGAATTGTGATAGGGCTGATGGTGCAGCCCTGGCTGACTTGAGAAAAGAGCTAACCCGTAATAGCCTCCATGGCCGTGCTGATTAAATGTTGCCATAGATGAAAGGCCTGCCATCGCCGCAATAAATTAACCAATCACACAAATCCCAAGTCAGTGCTAATCCTTCCTTGATACTCTGATCCTCTGATCAGCTCAAGGAGGTAAAGAAACTGGCTTGTGACGCTTGGTGCTCTAACCCCTGGATTTCATGTACACAACGAGCTAATGATATCTTGCTGACCAGTTCAATGGGATGAACTTCTCTCACAACCCTTAGGGAACACTGTGGCCTTCTTTAAAAAAAATGACAAGCACATGGCAGGTTTTGTGTTTTACTGCGACACCGCGGGAAAACTAACCAGCGCTTGTTAACCACAATAAGCATCAAACTGACGTCTGCTGTGAAGCACGCTGTATTTCACATGTGCAAGTGATGGATTAAACAGGAACCGAGACACTAAACCAAGAATAATTGTTCAAGTAATTGTGATTAATCTATCCAGCTTTCGATGGGGAAGTTTGCTGCCTTTCCTAATAGCCAAATTCTTATCCTGTTCTTACAGTTTGGGGAGGGGGAGCAGGAGGGAGGACACATCCCCACATCTGAGAGTGGGAGAGAGGAAGGGAGAGTCCCTTTACCTCTTACACACTCACTCAGTTGTACCACCACAGTGTGATTATAATCAGATTTAGACATAGACTCATTTAATCAATTAACAGAAGGTCTGAACACATGCAGCATTTTCTCATTAATTATGTGAATGCTGCCTTTCCAATACACTTTGTGAAATTGAGTCTGTGCAGCCTGCATTAGTGTACTTCATAATTGGGGAAACTCTTTTTTTTTTCAGTAATTGGTTGCTAAAAGTAAGAAAGCTCGGGGGTTTGCCTCTAGGGCTTCCACACATAAAGAGTTTTGAAAGTACTTCCTGGTCAGTTCTGTGAAATTAAAACTGGTTTTCCCTTCTTTGAGGAAGTGGTTTGAAAGTAGGGTTCCTAGGAAATGTATGTGCATACATGCCGTGCACATATGGGCGTGCGTGTGCGTGCACTCATGCACACAGACACACGTACATGAAAAATCACGTAACTGGCTTGTCTCAGATACTGCCATCACTGAAGTCAACACAAATGTGAAGTGCACAGGATCCGACCACTAGCAATTAATTTTTCTTGAGGGACAATGGGTCTCCAGATACAAGTGGGTTGCTCAACTTCAAGAATGATTTCTTTTTTTGAACTTACACAATCAAAATGAATCATATTTGAATGATTTGCTAAGATAAGTTCATAAGGTTTGGGATGGTGTGCAAATGGTCAGACTGCATATAATTTACTGAATACAGTATGTAATTTGGAAGAGCCACAGCTACTAGACAACTAAGTCACTATCCTTTATTGTCTTTCTTTGAGTGTTTTGTACATCTTTTTGTTCCTCTCCTCTCTCTTGGGGGGATACACACATGCATGCACACATGGGCTCTGCTGCTGCCACCGTGTCCCTCCCCGTGACTCTCCCAGCTAACCTCTTCACACTGCTGGGCTCACAATGTTAGCCCAGGAGCACGTCTCATGGGAATTAATTAGTCAGAGTATTACAAGAAGACAGCTTCCTCCCTGCAAGCCACTGTGGGCCAGCATTTCCCAGTAACACAGCTATCTCTGGCAAAAACTGTTTTCCAAGAACAGCAGATGTTAGCGCAGTCCAGAAAGGTACTTAAAGTACATTTTATTCAATAGAACCACAGGGGTTGGAAGAAATTAAATGGGGCTCTTCTGTCAAATTTAATCCTTTTGATTTTAACTCTGATGCCTCATATTGGCTAATGTGTATCTACTTTAATGCTGCACTTATCCAAGTTAACTATACTGCACACTTAATATTTTAACTTTTACTAGCTATCAGAGCAATAGAGAAGATTATTCTTTATGATAAATCATTAAAATAATACAATTTAAAAATAATACCTTGTGGAAGTGGTTTTTGCATACACGGAGATTCTCAGAGTTGATAGCCCACGGTAGAGCTTAAACTAAAATGATTGATAGTTTAAAAATTTGATGAAGAAAAAAGCAAGAGTGATTATTTCTATCAGTATTTATGAGGATGGATAGAAGTTGCCACGTTCTTCAGAAAGACCCATGCATGCTTTCAGTTTATATCCTTTGCTTCATAACGTAAATGTTTTGTATTCCCACAATAGCACTATGCTAAGAAAAAGACCCATTCCATCTTTGCTGAGTTAGGGGCTTCTCGAAGGCCAAACGTATCCCCTGCCAACTAATGCAACAGCCAAGGATGCACTTGATCCTCATTTTCTTCATACCATTGGCCTGCCTAATACAACTCTAAACATAACGTTTTATTTGAGCAAAGTTGCACCATATTTTCACATAAAGATCTCCATTTCTGCCAGCACAAGTGAAAATGGAAAGAAATATGCATACATCAGTGATTGCCCACATGAAGCCTCAGGCCCACGGATGGAGCTCATGCTCTGAAAACTTCAGTCACTAGCTAACAAAAACTCTATCTCCTGCTTTTCTGAAAATAGCATGGATAGACTAGATTACAATATCTTTAGAGAAGCTAAAACAGCATTCAGAAGGGAGATTTATAGCGCTATATTCATCTTTTCTCACAGAATCATAAAACTCATAGTACAGCAGGCACAGAATCCATTGCAATCAAATCACTAAAGAAGACAGTAGGAAAGAGAGCTTGCTCAATTTTACTGGGAACAGAGAAAGTAGACTTTGTCCAAAGACTGATTCTTTTCTATTTCTGCTGGAATTTTTCTGTCACTTTTAAAAAAAAGCAAAAAAAAAGAAAAAGGAAAAAGAAAAAAGAATACCATCTTTATATTTCAAATAATACCCAATATACACTGTTCTACACTATCATTATAGAAATTAAAAAATTAAAAGACCAATAGCTTGTCTTAATGTATATAGGAATATATAAAACCAGGCCATACTATGTCCTTTTCAGGTAACAATTTTACTAACTGCATTTTCTGTTTTGTCTGAATAATGGACCCAAGCAAGGGGATGAATTTGTTGCAAGCAAAGCTGTCTTCATTGCTATTTTCTCCATTTCCATTATGTCCCTGTTTTGATAACTCTTCACTTACTGGGTGCACAATGTTTTAAATTGTCGTTTCAAATGCACTACTGTAAGAAGTAAACTCCCACCACCGGCACCTGCGGAGAGGGACGGGAAGTTCAGCCCCAGCGTCGGTGCTGGTTTAGGTGCCATATCACAGCGTTATTTTAAGGTCAACGCTGTGCTCGGAGTGACTTTACAAAGAAAGCGGGTCAATTAGGCAACTGCGCAACGGACCCAAACACGACCAGCTCTACTGGCAGAATTACCACCAAATAACGAGGGTAGGAATGGAAAAACACAAGCATGCAAGAAGAACCAACTTAAAAGAAATAACTCGCACATTTCTGTGAGTAGGCTGCATGATCTTCTTACCGAATTCTTTGTCAAAGAACAAAGTAATCAAATTTTAAAGTTTTACTACAATAACCTTGGATCCCCTAGGGAATATTCAGTGAAATATGAGAGAGGTTTTAATACCTGGAAGCACAGCTGCATTATGGTGAGGTCAATTTAGGAGCACTATTGAGACTCTAGGCCATAATGACTCCATATGGAGCCGGATAGTAGCTAAGGTAATAAACTTTCACAGTGTGATTTCTTTGCTCAGTGCAATACTAGCATAATTCGGCAGTTACTCATCTTTCATTCAATGGAGAGGGCTTTTTCCCCCTTTTTTTTAAGAGCTACCATGTGCTCATTCTTCGCTCCTCATCACAGAAGGTTTACAAATCCAAAGAAAACATTAACTGAATTCCAAATGAAAAACTAAATTTTATGAGGGTCTGAATGCTGTAGAAAAGGGAAATTCCTCAGTCCTCGACCCCTACACAAAGATGTTTCCGTTTGTCTTAGAAACTGGTGTTAAATGGATATTGGCCTTAGCTTCCAGAGTAATAAGAAGACACTAAATGCATTTGAGGACAGAGAAATAAGAAATTGGGGACAGCTGCGGACAGCAGATTTGGGACACTGGTATCATGTATGTAACAAATCTTTATTAATAAGTACATTAAATCCCATATTTTTCATTTATAACCACTGCATAATTTCCTGTTAACACTTCATGTAAATTCCAGATAAGGTAATAATTTTTTTTCAGAATTCTATTTCTGTTTCATTATATGTTCTACACTCTGCCCCACAGGTCAGTCGCATGATTGAAGTTTTATGCCTCATTAAAATTCCCCTAGTTAAAACATGGAGACAGAATTTTGGTAATTCCTTTCTCCACAACTACAATTAGCCATTCCGCTGGATTCCTGTATTACTGCAATCCAAGTTTAAAAATTACTGTATGGTGAGATGGTCAAGGGGTCGAAATGTCCTAAACATAAGGCTCTTATCTTTCGTTGCTCCAGTGGCTGAAAAACCCTGCACCACCACCTCCCAGTTCAGTATTTCTAGCTAGCAGCTGCTATCAGAAACCTAAATAACAAAAATATGCAAACTTGCACACTAATTCCCTTTGGAGATAGATCTTGGCTGCAGCCCTGTCATAAATCAGAGAATTTCGATATGAAATGAGGCAAGCAGCTCTAATCATTTCTGCATTTCAAATTGGATCACTGGCTCAATCACTGGGCTTTTTTAAACTGCTTGCCTAAGAGCAAATGTGAGGCGGGAGATAATTCTGAAGAAATCTCTTCTTTTGTGGCCGTAGAACTCTTTTAACTGTTTCAAGACTGAAGGCCACATTTCAGTGATAATAACATATATCTGCTGCAAGAGATATGGATCCTTAAAGACATCTTCCCTCTCTTTCAACTCATAGAATTCCATCAATATCTGCATATATTATATATATTAATATATATGCATGTGCATATGGGTGTTTGTGTGCATAAAAAGAGAGGGAGAGAAAAGAAGAGAGAAACATCTGACATGTAGCCTCAGTATATTTCCCTTTAGAAATTTCTCTTCTGACTTGACTCAGTGTGGGTTTCAATTGCTGCTACGACCGTGTAAGTTAACTTTGTACACATACACCCAGGCACTCTGGAAATTTATTTAACGATGGAAACAAAACAGAAAAGCAAACAAAGGGGTAAATTTACGCTTCGGGTTATCAGTTTTAGGAGTGCAGCAACCCTCACCTACCCAGGGTTTGGCTCAGAGAAAAGTCAAACAAATAAAATCAAGGCAAACAAAGGTCTTCAGTAATTATATACGACATCCAGAGGCCTCCTCCTTACCCATGGAAGTCCTGAAATTCTCCTTTATTATACCATTGATTTTCTATTTTCACATCTTATCTAAACTCTGAAAACAATGTATCACAAAAATTACCCTTAAAGTCAATTACTGTGTAAACAGCATCCTCTTGACTCTCTATTTTCACGCTCAGAGTATCCCCTCTTTTTCACCCAAACGATTCTACCGGCTTGTTGCAGTTTCAGTGTTCTCACGGCAGTGCTTTGAAATTGAATTTAACTCTATTATCAGCAGGCTTTTGTAATCTCATGTAAGCCTAATAGTGATCAGATGGAATTTTACAGCTAAGCTCCCTGCATTTTGAGGACTAATATAAAATATTTATCAAATTTTTGTTTTAGGTCATTAAAAAAATATTCACCTTAACAGGTTTGGGTTTTTTTTGTCTCCTATTTTCATCTTCTAGGGCCTCATACACTATTTTCCTTCTAGGAGCTGAATACCTAATTTTTGGATACTTAATTTTCTGTTCCCTCCCCCTACATTCTCTTCTTTAAATGAAATATACTAAACTGTTTCATTCAGCACCGATCCAGATTATCTTATTTTAATTTTACTCCAGTTATTAATGGTGCAGACATAAAGCAAGTAACACCATTCTGGAGTCTCTCACCCAACTTTGAAAATACACCAGTAGGTAAGAGCATCCTCAAGCTCCGAACTGCCTAACATGCTTGGTTCTGTCAAGGTTTGAAAATACACATACGTGTGTATATGTATAAAAATATAAAATTTTGTATATATATATTTATATATGTGCTTTTTTCAGGCACCTTGACAGCTGCAAGGGCCATATTGTCAGTGTTGTCCCATTCTTCTATCATGCACACATAGGAGGGAAATCCAAAGGACTCCTGTCAGGGTTGTCAGAGATTACGCTGAGGAGCCCAGTCCCCTCTAGATGTATCCTCGCACCTCATGGCACATAGTACTGAAACCTGGAGCCAGCACATCCATGGAGTTCAAGCGATGCTATGGGATCTACCGTAGCTTGCTCTTCTTCTCGGTAACAGATCTGGCTTATTGGAACAAGTTTCCTAACTCACTCACCCTTTGCCTGAATGAAGGTGGGAAGAAGGGTAAACCCAAAAGTGACTCAAGTTCTCCAGAAATCCAAGCCTTTACGCGTGGCAGCGCTGGCTGTGGGACTACCCGAGATCAGTGCTCAGCAGCTGGGCACAGTCTGCAGGACCTGCAGAACCAGGCCATGAAGCAGCACACCGAAAACCCCAGCCCAGTCCCACCAACAACCAGACGGAGGCTACGCTTTTACTCAGCTGTTCAAAACAATGCATTCAATGTTAATACATCCAGCCTCATGGGGTCTTGCCTGTTAAGTTTGAGGATTTGAATCTCATGAATGTGGAATCTGCATTGTTCTCAGCTGAGGTCACTCTGCTGTGCATGTCGGAACACGCGGGCTGCTGCAGCAGCTTACAAGTGTAACAGAATTGTCAAACTCATTTTGAGTTCACCTCTGGTTCCTCTGTGTCTCAGGGCATGCAATCTCAAATCCTTGTGGATCAGTGGGGAGTTAAAGCCATACATTGAAGCTGGTTTAGGAGTAGAGTGGTTGGTGTTCCTTCTCTAACTCATCTAACCAACACTGGTAAGTACTTACAATAACCTCATGTTACTCCACCCAGTCCTCCAATATTTTTCTGCTTGAAACGGGCTCAAACTTCAAACAGCAACTGACATTAAAAGAGACCAGCCCTATACCAGGTTTGAAATTACCCTCCAAAGTACAACATGCATCATGATTTAAGTGATCAAGGAGGTGCCAGCAGAAGTTCGATCGAGCAATCATTAGTCTTTTAGTGCATGTTATCATACTTTCCCCTCTCTCCGCATTGGCTTAAAAAGGCCCGGTGATTAATGTCACCTTTCTTCTAAAAATGTTACACAAACAAACAGTTCGCCGTAAAGTTTTAATTTTAGGTTAATTTTCTGATAGTATCTCTCTCTCCTTAGCTTACATGGAAAATCAACGTCCACTGAAAAAATTAAAATTCAATACAGATCACCTCATTGAAATGTTTAAATATGACCTCGAGCTGCTTCTATAGAACACTAAATGAAGGTAAATTTTAACATTCTATGAAAAACATCTGTCCTCATACAGATGTTTCTCATAACCACTGGCTGTAGCATAGCTGCAGACAGGTGTGCAGAGCTGCAGTATGCCACCAAGTTACACATTTTTTTTCTCTCTAGGGATAAATAATATTTTTACCAGTTACCATGCTGCTGCTGTTTTCCTTGTTGGCACAACAGAGTTGAATAGCTTCTTTGAGCTCAGGTACACAGCAGCTTCTCAATTATTAAAATTCAATGCAATGTTACTAAAATCCTAATAGTTATAATATAATGAAGCATTTCAGGCTTCACAATCCTAAAAAGTGCCAATCCAATAGCATAATAATAGAGGAGATAAAATAAAAACCAGATCTGCACGGTATGGTACAGAAACGATCTCCTCTACGCACAGCCCTTTCGGCACTTGTAGGAATGGGATTTTCTTCAGGCATAGGACACCAAGCCATTTTGGTGGGAATTTCCTGTTTGGTAGGAAATTCAAGCTTTTTGTAGTTCCCTTTTCTTCTCCCTGACTTCACCTGGAGTACTGCGTTCAGCTCTGGGGTTCCCAACACAAGAAGGACATGGAGCTGCTGGAGTGAGTCCAGAGGAGGCCACGAAGATGATCCAAGGGCCGGAGCACCTCTCCTAGATCCGAGGGCTGGAGCACCTCTGCCATGAAGACAGGCTGAGAGAGTTGGGGCTGTTCAGCCTGGAGAAGAGAAGGCTCCAGGATGATCTTATTGCAGCCTTCCAGTACTTAAAGAGGGCCTACAGGAAAGCTGGAGAAGGACTTTATACAAGGGCGTGTAGTGATAGGACAAGGGGCAATGGATTTAAACTGAAAGAGGGTAGATTTAGATTGGATATAAGGAAGAAATTTTTCACTCAGAGGGTGGTGAGGCACTGGAACAGGTTGCCCAGAGAAGTTGTGGCTGCCCCATCCCTGGCAGTGTTCAAGGCCAGGTTAGATGAGGCTTTGGGCAACCTGGTGTAGTGGAGGGTGTCCCTGCCCATAGCAGAGGGATTGGAACTAGATGATCTTTAAGGTCCCTTCCAACCCTAACCATTCTATGATTCAATGATTCACCTTTTTAACTGACATATTCAGAGTAAAGAACAAAGTGACAAAAAATACAAGGACCAGATACAAACTTTTTTTTTGCACTGAGGCAGTGCTACGCTGGGACACTGCTACACTGAGAGAAGATCTAAATTTTACTTTACCTCTTGCCTCAAACGTTCATGCCCACCATGCACACAGCTGCTACAGCACTTACACTTGCAGAAGCACGTGCCAATAGGTAATTGATTTTTAAACACGTAACAAAGTGTTTCTGAAGAAACGATTCTGTGCAATGTGGAGGTTTTAATGGGAAAAAAACAGGCTATATAAGTTGCTGGTAAGTCTCTAATTCTGGTTCCATGGTATTCAGTGCATTCGTAACTTCGTATGAAAATTTGTTGGATTTCAGGCAATTCCACGTATCTTTTTCTGCTACAATGTGAAATTTCTGGTAAAATAAAAATATTTCAAGGATATACATATATATTTTTTTTAACTTACAGAAGAATGTGATCATTTATAAAACAACAGTTAAGCAATTACAAAAAAAGTAAAGAGGGCAAGAATTGACTCTTGTCTCTGAGAAAGAAATAGTGTTCAGTGGGCAAAATCAAGTGCTGCTCTGGTATTGCATATTACATGGAGCAGAAGCTATCAAAATCCTAAATTTATTTTTTTTCTTCTATTTATGCCTGGAATACGGAATATAGAGGAAGCATATGCAGAACTAAATAAACTATGAACAAATCAAAAAAAAAAGAAAAATACTAAAAAGTCAGGATCTACAGAATGTTAAGGATCTCACAGCAATGTTAGCTCAGTATTGTCTCACTTTACCCTATATTTTTCTTCTTGAGAGTATACATTTTATTATGTCACTATTTAAATTCCAAAATATAATAACATGCTTTGCTAATTACTACATTGTCTTAACTTTCACAAGTCCTAAATGTTTTAAAGTTTAATTATGCACAATTAATCTTGAATGAAGTTGAATTCCTTCAATGATGTCTTTATGAGGTTTGCAAAGAACCCGCTCCTTGCTCTGCACTCCATCTTTCAAGGCTTCAAGTACCATTTCCATCTCCTTCCACTCACTGTTAGAGGTACAACTAGACAGATCAACAATTCCTCTGCTATTCCTCACAGACAGGGTAGCCATGATTTCACTTCGTACTTCGGAGAACTTGAGCCTTTGTTCTCAGATGATCTACATCTTCTCCTTTGAGTTTTCTTTTTGAATCATAGAATCATAGAATGGTTTGGGTTGGAAAGGACTTAAAAGATAATCTTGTTCCAAACTCTTTAAGAGGAACTCCCATTTCACAATGAAATGTTTCTCAGATTCTAAAATCTCTCAAAATTAAAACACTTCTCCAGTTCATTTCCAAAGATGAGTACAAAATAAAGGCAAGAAAGGTGGGTCATATCCTCTGTCTCAAGGAATTCAAGAGTCATCTTAGTATCGCCTAGAAATTCCTAGATAGCCATAGATGACAAGATGACCATCTCTACCTCAAGTGTTTCCTCAAAAACTATCTCAAACATCTTTTTCCCCAGTGCACAGCTAGGTTAAGCTGAGACAACTGGATGGTCACATGTCAATAAAGACAAATGCCTAATGAGTGATCCAAATGCAAATGCACTACTCAAAGTACAGGTATTTTTTGAAGAATAGAAAAGGTTGAAAGTATGATTTCAGCATCTTCATTTCCATTGAGGCTGAAAAACAATAACTTTACGTTTTCCTGCAGCCTCATTCACTCAGCCAAAAACGTAGCTAAAAGCTCCTGTAGTAAGGAGATTCAATTAAAGCAAGCACCTTTTTTCCAGTTCAGATCAGAGGTAACGTATTTCTTTTAATGTGTTCATTTGAATGGTGAGAAAGACTACTGTATGATAAAAAAGAGGGTTTTTTTCTCATTCTGCTTTCCATCTCTGCTTCATTTCACACAGGAATCTTTTCTCTTTACAATTCAGTGCAATTTAAGTATGCTTGTGTAAACATGGATTATACCACATCAGAAACCAAGTTAGCTATCTCAAGAGAATTTGTATCTCTGCTGTGTGTAAGTAAGCAGATTAATTCCTAGATCAGGCATTACCTAATGCATTTTCAATTCAATTTCTTCTTTTCTTTCTGCACACAAGATCAGGGAAGTGGGATTATTTTATTAATTTAACTAATATTTTGCATGTTTTCCCTGTTATCTTTCTTTCCTCCAAAAATTTTTGTTAGCTCCTGGTGTTAGCGACTTAGTATGAGCAAGGATGTGTAAAGACAAAAGACCTAAGCCCTCAACACCTTACAGAGAAATAAATGGCATGGAGAGTGACAAACTTTTCCTCCCACTGCACTACAAGAAATAAGGAATACTCACAAATTTCAAACCCTGATCTACAGCGGCACATCCTGCCTGGGGTAAGCTCAGTTACTGTATGAAATTTAGGAGAAGATCATTTATTCATTAACATTTATGCTGCTTTTATGGAAAAATCTCAGCAGCAGCGCATGAACCAGTTTGTTTTCATTACAGCAGTGCCTGCTAGCACTGTTTAAGGTAAGGGTCTGTCAACATATCACGAAAGCACGGGATTTACTGTGTAAGGTCAGTACACTGGCCCATTGAGCCTCCCAGCTTGCCTCGGGTAGTACCCATGTCTGATGTTTAAGTAGAAGACGACACAGTAAGCCCTTAATACACCTGACTAATTGTGTGTAACGTTAAACTTGGTCAGTGGCAGAGGCAAGAGATTCCCTCTTGCTCTCTGCAGTGTGCACCTAAAGCCCACAGACAGGAGCTGATTACATCTTTGCAACTAGCAAAGTAACAGATGTCAATAAAAGTATTCAGATCCTTTTCAAGCCAGTCCTACGACTAGCCACAGCAACGGGTGTACTACCTTGAACAGGGAAACTAATCACCTATATCTGTTTTACACAAAATTACCATACAGTCTTTTTTTTGCTTAAAATCAGCTCCAAAGGCTACTTCCAGTCAATGTACTCTAAAATACTTGTATGGGGTGCAGCTTGAAATTAGGGAAGGGAAGTCCTTGAGCATTGAAGAAAGTGTTTTGAAGGCGAGTAAAAAAGGATAGAGAGGTTATGGGAAGGAGAAGGAAGCACGGCTGGAAGCAAAGCGTGAACAAGGAGAGATGGGAAGGGTGGGGAGAAGGGAGTAAGTGCCAGATACGGAAATAAGAGAGAAATATCAGGAGATGGGGAAAGGAAAGTGAAGAGTTAAGGGCATCCATGTAGGTGGAAATGAAACTGCATGGAGACAACAGTTTGGGTGCGGACAGAGTAGCAAAAGGGAGGCAATAAAAGTCACCAACAAAACTTCACCTTTCCACAATGCTCCAGACTCTTTCCTGTTTAAGACCTTCCAGTCCTGCAATACCAGGTGATCTCACAGAAATATTCAGAAGCTCAGAGTATGAACAACATGTCAAATACGGGTGTCTCCATGAAGACAAGTAACAACAGAAATTGTCAAATACATTACTAAATAATCAGCAAACGTGCTAATAAAGAAAAAAAAATTACATGGGGGTAATATCAATAGCTGGCTCTTAAGGCATTTAGAAAGAGTTTTTGACCTGAGTTAAGGATAGCAAGGACATTTATACGACTTGAACTACATGTTATAGTTGGTAGCTCTCCTACATAATAGTTTCCTTCCTCTAAACCAGAACTCATCTTTGCCAGTATCTGCACAAATGCAGCTATAATCTATAGTGCATGCCATGACATGTAAGGTGATCCTGTACGTCACCTCAAACTCCCCTTGCTGCAGAAAATCCCACCCAAACCAACCAAATAACTAAAAAAAGAATCCAGAGATTTTTTTTCCTAAAATGAGCAATTTTTTTTCCCCAGACATTTGTGAAATTAGTTATTTTAGTTGTCACCCCTTTCAGAGAATGATGTTCATATCTAAAGTTAAAATTAATACAAATGACTGAAGAGGCACAGCCTCATTACAAAGGATTTATACACAAACCCTCTTATCAATACCAACCTTCTAGTTCTTAGACTCCTAAAGACAGAAATATGGAGCTACAAATAACATTCATTTCCCAATTACTATGCGAACCAGCTCTTTTTATTATAGACTGTATTTGCATTTGACTGACTGGCCTATTGGAAACATAGTGCTGCTAGACCATCATCAAGCATTTTCTCTTTTTCAAAGACATAATCCAGACTATGCACACCAGAGCATTATCAATTGGTTTAATCATTCCTTTACATGATAAGGGATCCCACTCTTTGCAAATCTGGATTTTTGTTAAATCCCTTCATGTTCCAATTTTAACCCACAAGTTATGAAATGATGGGACATTGCTGCAGAGTAGTTGTTTACTGGACTTCTGTAGGGCCTAGTTATTTTCTTCTGGTTTTCATAGGTGGTACATTTGAGAATGAGTTCAAAGGACCATTGCTTTGTATTTGCATTTTCTTTACAGTTAGTATCTGCATATAATATTCCTAAAAAGTTTAATCTTTTCTATCATAAATTGTCTGTGAACAGACGGATTCCTACATGTCTACTTTTTATTCATATTTTTTTCATTAAGAGTTTATAAAAATCAGTTCAATTCGTAGGCTGCTAATGTACAACTCTTTGGGCATCTGCTCATCGTTACAGGGAATAATCTTGTAACACAGGGGTTTGTTTAACCTGTAGGAAACTTGAGACCTCCAGAGTGCTGTCAAACCGGTCTGTTAATCTCTCTGTACCTTGATCTCCCATTTTAAAAATGGTGATCAAATTATACTCTTCACCTGCTCTTTGTCTGTAAATTCTTTCGGGAAAGGATTTCCTCTTTTTTCCATCTTGGTTCAGACATTATAACAACAACAGCCTGTTTTGTGACATTTAATAGGCCAGTCTGGATACCAAGAACTTCTTGGGGCACAAAGCATAAGTCAAAAAAAATAAAAGTTACATCAAATAAATTCCTAGAATTGAAATAAATAGTCACCAACAGTATTCTGCATTACGTATCCAGGTATAATTGTCTTTAATCTCCTTTTTTTTGCTTCTCAATCAAATTGTTTTAGAGTCAGGTTTAAAGCAAAACTCTGAATGCACTAGCACACGAGGAATGGAGTAAGTAAGTGGAATATTTTGTTATTATAAAGGTAAAATTACGACTCTTCGTCATTGTTTATTTAGGGAGAAAGATGGGATATCCATGGGCGAAAAAAAAAAAACACCTTACTTTTTCAGATATATCCAATTGTCTTAATGACATTCTTGTTTTATACATACCTGGGAGTAAGGCAGAAAACTGCAGTGCTCTGTTTTGCATTGAGTCTAAAATTAGACTCATCGTGGTTTCAGAAGAGGTAAGAAAAATCCTCCTCTTTTTCCCCACTGAAGCATTTGGGATTCTACACCTAGCACGCCATAGCCAAAAATATGGCACAAAGACTTCTGAAGTAAAAAAGGACAAATGAAAATTGTTGATATTCCATGAATTTGAAACTGCATTTCACAATTATGACAACAAAGAAAGAAACAATGAGGAGACTTAGAGTTGTTCAAAAAGTCAACATTTTAAAGAAATCAGTGTTTAAATATTATCGCTTCAAAATTCTACCAGTACATTGTTTTTCAGTGACATTCATGATAAATTGTGTCACTAATCTACTGAAGGCCATATTGTGGAAATGCATAAATGTTATATGAGAAAACACCTATTTTTGTATACAAGTACAATAATGTAGTATTAGAATACTCAAGAAACACTTTCAGGATGCACCAAGAGAAATAGAGGAAAAACAGTCTTAAAGAAATTCTGTCCTGCACTATGGCACAGATGTCCAAAATCTTAGACATACTTCATATTTCATTCGAAGATATATTCTTCCCATTTTTCTCATGGATTATTAAGAAATGGCTCTGGTCCTCCCTCTGTTTATTGCAACTAACATAAAAAGTAAAATGAAATCTGCATCTTCTTTATTCATATTGTATCCAAAAGTATGCATTGTTCCATGAAAATATGAAAATGCCTCACTTTTAATGGGCAAAATACTGCTCAAACATCCTTATGCACATATTATAGGGGAAGAATTTCATCTATATAAATCCACTTTGATGAGTTTTTTATTTTATTTCAATTTACAGTGCTTTCATATATGATATTAAAAGAATGAGCAATGGCATTTAATTGAATCGAAAGGCAATACGATCATAGCGAATTCAGTCATGCTTTCACTGTTAACACAAGTGCAATGATTTATTAATTTGTCATTCCACTTACTTTTGTGTTTGAGGAATATAAATTATAGTTACACCTCTTCATAACTAACAGTTGGCACATACGTGATACTGGTAATGATGTATACATATATAATTAGAAGAGCACATGACAGTATATATGTTTTATTCCGAATCAGAAACTTTCTGACTTTGTCTAGTGGAAACTATCACTCCTCTCATGTGTATGTTCATCCCTTTTAGAAAACAGTGTCATAAATTTAGTGACTGGTGTGTCAAATGCGAGGAACTGTGATCAACTTGGGAACTGTAAAGGAAATCCAAGTCAAACCACAAGAATTTAGAGGTTAAGATCAGACACACTCAGTGATGCATGGCATTACTGAAATGGAAATGACTGGTAGACACAGCCCAGGTCTTTGCACAACACTAATATTAGCAGTTTACCTAGATAAAAATATGGCCATTTCCAAACTTATTTTCATTTTACATTCCAAGGCTATAACAGATCTATTAAAATATCTCTTGGAGCCACTCCTTCTAGAGCAGCCCCATGGTCATGGCACTTGCCTCACCCTGGAAGCTGTGCACGAGGCCCTTTGATGCCAACTTCAGGCACAGAACTAGTGTCACTCACATTCTGCAGTCCAGTGATCAAAACAATGGGTTATTCACTATTCACTTTTTATTTTTGATTTATATTGTTGGACTTTTTATTTAGGAAAGAGTAAAAATTTATGTTCTTGAGGAGAAAGGAGCCCTGCAGCTCTCAAACATCCCATACAATACCCTCAGGCTTTGCTTCGGTTTCGTTGACCAAATCCTGAAAAGTCTTACAATAAGAGTAACCATATTTTTCAGCAAAACAGCATTATGCTTCTTTGTGTTTTCTGATTCTTCATCTCCACCAGCAACTGTAAACTGCTGGCACTGGTGCCAGGTTTGGTATAGAGAGATTTATATTGGCAGCACATGAGCTTCTGGGCTTCTAAAATAAATTTGGCACAAGGCACTAAAAGGGTTCACCATCCCTGATTTGGATTACATCCTTCTTTATCAGCAGATGAGTTTCGAAATTCCCACCTAAATAAATACCCCAATTCATTTGCATCTTATTCCACTAGATGAATGCATACAGGAAGAATTCTCTGAAATCATCTGCAAACTCACTGCATTTTTCATTCACTATCTCTACAAAACTCACGTCTGCTGCTGTAGTGTGATGTAACTGTTGTTTATTATACTAATCTTAATTATCTCTGGTTTAGCTTTTGCCTCCCACGCTTGCTTGCTGCCATTGTATTCACGTCTGGTCTGAAACCAGGGCCTGAGCGAGCTGAGACCAGCAGCTGTCTTTTTAATATCAGGTTCAGACAGAGTCTAGCCCAAAGAAGCACCAGTTCCCAACTAGAACCTCAACATGCTGCAGCACTACAGATGTTAAATATCATAATAATGATTGTATCTTCCTTACACAGTGATTGTGAGCAAAGCTGTACAACTTTCAAAGAGCCCTTGTTTTTACTTTTCACCAGCAGCTGAAGCAAAGAACACATTTCCATTACAAGATGAAGCTGTACAATCTCATCCAACAAATGATCTCACTCTGACCCTCACACTAACTTTGCTATTAAGCAAAAACAGGCACATTTTCAAATATTGATTCCAACTAATGTCTGATCCTAACAGGCATGATCTTATCAGGGTCCCACTATAATAGAAGGAGTGTCAGAGTTAAACAGAATAGGTTTAGATAAGATCACAATCTTCCTCACCATGATGTGATGCTATCACCGAGTGAGTATAGTATTTGAAGTAATTATCATTAATAGATATTGGCAACGGAAAGAGTGGACACTGCTAAGATCTAAACAAATTTGTGCATGATAAAATAAAACAAGTTTTATCTGAATGGTGGATATGGATATGTTATGTGCCCTAAGAGATTTTGCTGCCTATTTTTTTTCTTTGAAATGATGGATATTCAATTAAGAGAGAAATATTGAGTAGCAATATCACTACTTTAGTTTGCTCTGTGCCTTCTGTTTTGTGGCAAACTGCCACTTTAGCTTTCCTGCTGCTTTCCTGATGTCTATCTTGACCAGACATCCCACACAGCATTGTGTGGACAGATCCTGGATTCAGGTTTTGCCTGAAGAGCCATGGCCACAGCTGATTTCATGGTGCCCTTCCTTGTTAGCAGGGAGCAGAGTAGCAAGGGGCTGTCTTACAGGAGCTGCAAGAAGCAGAGGGTCGTCTTTTTAGACTTTGAGCCCTATGTCTGTTTTCTTACTTCAACTATTTTTTGCAGGAATCAGGGGCATGGGAGAGCCCCACGATGGGTAAGCCTAGAGGACTGGTCTCTAAGGTGAGTGTGGGTTGGGGCAAAAGCCACAAGAGAGGTACAAGGTTGGCAGACATCTGGCTTCGTTTAATTTTTGCCTCACCATTCGTTCTGATCATGGTAGACTTTCTGCATTTTCAGAAAGAAGACGATACTGTTAAAGGGAACACCTGCTTTGATGTGGCAAATTCTCTGTGAAACTCTTAAGTCTTTCTCCCCTGAAGCTGTTAGCATGTAAGGCCAAAACAGCACAGAATGAAAATAATAATTTATAGCCCTCGAAAAAATGTTATCAACCCAGGAAAAGGGAAAACACTGGTATAAAAAAAGGAAGAAAAAAAGAAAAAAAAAAGAGGTCAGTTGATAGTTATGTGTGTACTTTTTGTAATGAAACAGCACAAGCATAGCTAAACTTCCCTATACTGTAGTCATACAAAAATAATACATGAGAAAAGGGTGCAAATCTAAAACCCCTGTAACTATTCATCATTAGTAGAAATAAGCAAGTGTGCAACATGCAGAATTAAAAGGACACAATCAGATTTCCAAGGAGCAATGTTCCCTGTGTCTATTGTGATAATAATATTGAACACTAATATGCTATTTTTCATTCTTACAGCACTTACAGTCATTAGCTAATTAAGTCAATTTAAAAAATATTTCTAAATTAATAGGATACTTGCCAAGATTATCCAAATATTGGTCTTACACATAAAAACCCACACACAGTTTTTCGACTTATCTTCATGTATTTGTCTTCTCAAATGTGTGATTAACTCCAGAGCACTGAAATCTTTTTGATAATCACTGAAGATGAATGTATCAGGACAATCAGCAGCATATGGAACACAGAATGCTGCCAGATGTTAACACACTAAAATAAAGCAGAACCATCCATGTACTCCGTATCTCATCTAAAAATAATATACTCATTGACCTTAACCCTATCAAACCAGTCCCATCTTCAAGGTCAAATAAAATAACAAATATTTATCTTCTTTGGAGAGGTTTACAGGCTGCACTTGCAGTGTTCAGTGTCACAAAATGCTAAGCATACCTCAGCCCAACTGCTTTGAAGGAAAGCTTGGGGTGCCCAGCACCTCCTGCTGGTGCTCAGTGCTAGTCAAACTCAAGTCCTAAGTGCATATTAATCACCGTTTAAAATTTTGATTGTTGTCCATTCCCTTTTATGCTTTACATTCTTTTCAAAGACTATACATGGAAACAGAGAAACACCTAGTGAGAGTAAAAAATACAGGCATATAAACCGTGATCTCTAACACATACTTCATTTGCAAGAGTTTTGCGTACGTTATATGTTTTCTTGAAAAAATAACTTCAACAAGCTTTGTTATCTCAACAAATTTTTAAAGCGGTAATATCAATGCAGTGTGCTGCTGCAGCTCTCACAAGGTTAAACATCAAGCTGCAGTGGCCACGACAGTGGATGCCGCCCCTTTAAACTCTTTACTTCCCCACACCTTGCAACCATCCCAAGGCAGACTTTGCAAGTCGTCCTGTCCAACACTGCAGCCAGAGAAACACAGAAAACAAGGAGAACATCATGATTGTATTTCTGAAGGGTTCAGGAGACCTCACAGTTGTGGTAGTTACAGTGAACAAAGAATTAGATGGACAAGTATCTTTGGTATGACTGACAAGGAAATGCTTCTTAAAGGTCAGAAAGGTCATTTAGTCCCATGTATGCCACTAGCCAGAGCAAGCGTAGTAGGTGCTACTACAAAGCCACTTTAACACTGCTACAAGTGCTAACAATTGGCTGGGAGGAGGGAATGCGAGGAATGTCAAGGAGGCACAACCACACCAAGCAGTCTCACATTTATGAGAGGTCAAGTTTCAAAACATGGATATTCTTCTCATTTTCCACTGCTGGGGGTGGTGGTGGAGGGAGAAGTGTTGTCAAAAGCAATCAGTGCACGTGCAGTCATCCCCGACATGCAGGTACCCATTGCTGTTCCGGTAGGCGTTAAAGAGATTTACCAGCACAAAACAGGACCACGAAATGAGCACCAAGGATGCCGGTGATGCCAAGAGCCTGCTCGTAAATGTTTCCTCACCTAACCCACTGCGTGCTCTCTGTTTTTCAGCCTGCCTAATCGGGCTCTGCTACCTGATAGTGGATGACGGACTAAAGAAATCAAGATGCAGCTTACTCCCTGAGGCATGCTGTAGCACCAGATCAAAGTGCACACATCTGGCATCCTGAAAATGCAATACCATTGCTCACACTTTGCAAATCTGTGACACAGAAACCTGGGATAATGATCCTTATAAATTAGACAGCATTTCTTAAAAAGAGGTACAGAGTACTCTAGAAATAAAGTCCTAAGTACAGCTGAGAAAAATGTATTGAGAAAGCTGCACTGATTTAATATTTGGTTACACGTAGTGTGTTACTTCTAACTTTAGTTAGCAACAAACTGGAGCGGGAAGGGAGAACATTCAGAAGAAAAAAAAAGCTGCAGGCAATTGGGAAGGGATATGCCAAAGAAATATAGCTGCTTACTTCCTTATCTCCCAGTAAGCCCTTGTTATATTTCAATTAGATTTTGAAAACGGTACCCTATACTGGTGTGACCAACTGTCTACCTTGCTGTAACGTCCCATCTGCCATTTTCTACAAAAAACAGTGTCTCATTCTGGCCTTTTTAAAGCCACTCTTGAAAGATTTTAGCTACCTGCAGGCGTCTCTGGGCAGCCAAAGAAGTGAAGTTGGCTGCAGACGTTTCTCAGCATCAGGGTGCCAAAAGCCCCAGGGTCACCTGCTTCGTTCCGTTGCCCCGTGCCACGGCTCCGCTGCGCCTACACCGCTCCATCACCTTGGTCCAGCTCATTCTTACAGACACCAGCCACATCCTGCATCTCTTCCAGCCTTTCATCCTCATTACTGCTAAGAAGCTCCTTCTCATATCTAACCTAAATCTCCCTTGCTGATACCTATGTCTACAAGTCTGGCAGGTTCACCTCATGCAACCCCTCGTATCTTTCCATGGACCACGATCCAGGTGGATCTGGGAAGCGAAGGAAGCCCTCCACCACAGGAGTGTACAGGATTAAGATGGTGTTTTGGCTTGGAGGAAGGGAGGTGGTTTGACCAGAATGAGAAAAGAAACAGGAGTAAGGTAAAACAAGTGGATCCCAAAAGAGAAGAACGCAATCTGGAATTTAACAAATATGAAGAACAAGATCCAATATTTAATGTAGTAAATGCAATCGCATCCAAGAGGAGGGAACACCATAAAAGCAAAGAAATAAGACTAAGACATATTGTGAGATCCATGGTGGAATTAAAAATTAGCAATAGCAGAACTGGGCCTGCTTCAACACACGCGCAAAAGAAGAAACTAAGCTATTTCGGACCTACTATTGTTTTCTGATTTATTCCTCTCTTCTTTTTATGCTAATTTGTCCTAGTTTTCTTCCAAAAGTGAGGACAACAGCTTGCAGGAGGGGGAGAGAGGGAAGAATCCTTCCTCACCTCCCCAGCGCTGAGGCACACCTCCCTCAGCTCCCCTAAACTTGTTTTAGCGTCCTCACACATGGCAGGAGTTCCAGTTTCATCTTTTAAAAAAAGTGGTCACTCATCCCCCAGATCAGAGACTGTCATGTGGAAAAGAGAGCTTCAAAGAAAAAAAAAAAAAGTATTTTGGGAAATGTGAGATGTTTATAAATAAACACATAAATGATAGTAATTACTAACATATGTGAAGCTTTTATTAAAAAAATCTCTCCTATGCTTTTGAGATATCAACTGAAATGTCAAAAACAAGAAATAAAATTCTGATCTCTGACAGGGAGAATTTTACATTATAAGACATTTTCTCAGAGTTGAGAATAACCTACATAAACTATGATTTTTATATATATATATATATATATAAAATGCTATGTAGTTTATTATAGGTTCACCAGCAGCATTCAGAATACTGTCCTTCCCTCAGAGAACAGAAAGGACAGTATTTTGTCTATGTAAAACTCAATTATTCCCTAAATATTTAAAAGAGCTCAAACAAAAAAAAAATATTGTAACTATACTTAACTTTCACAATTTGTGAAACATTTTTTAAATACACTGAAATACTTTCCCATGCTCTCTAGTCAGTAGAATACATGATAAAACACCTTCGTGAAAAGAAAGGGGGTAAAAGTTTGTTAATTAATGCTAACTTAGTTAAGATGGGACAAGAATACGAAACCCTATCAAATCAGACGAGGCTATGCACATAATTTATCATGCATGGAATGTCAGGACATGCACAAAACCCTGCAAATAAATGACATCATCAGGTAGAGTACTGGTTGTGCATGCCTTGCTGCAGCCTTTTCCCTGTTGCAGGTGGTCTGGGGCTGGCAGAGGGCAAGGACGGCAAGCGACGGTGACTCCTGCGCTCTTCCCAGTGGAGCCCTAATGACTGGAGCCCATTGTCTTTTCAGCTCCCCTGGAGCCTGAGAGGCCACCACGGGGTTAGATTGATGAACTTGTTCTCCAGGCTTGAAAAATGAGGCCCAGGGTATTTACAAACCTCACTCAGCACTTAAGATCTCTGGCCAAGCTCTGGATTGCCCATATTTTAGTGGTGCAAAGTAGATCTGCTGCATCTGGAAAAGGACAAATTTTGCTACCGGCTATGTGATACTACATCATTAGAAAAGGAACTATATCTGAATGGAGAAGAAAGTTCAGTAAAATGTTAGCCTTTCAAATAAAACTCTGATTTTTAGGAACTAATAACAGTAAGTAATTTCTTCTGACTTAAATACACGGGGTTTACATACTCGCACACTTACATTGTGTGCATATATAGATATATATATATACTCTTCCTCTAAGCCTGGTCAGGCACTGGAACAGGTTGCCCAGAGAAGCTGTGGATGCCCCACCCCTGCAAGTGTTCAAGACCATATTGGATGAGGCTTTGAGCAACCTGATGTAGTAGAAGGTGTCCCTGCCCATGGCAGGGAGGTTGGAAATCGATGATTTTTAAGGTGCCTTCTAACCCAAACCATTCTATAATTCTATGATTCTATGTACAAATACACATATACTTACTACACTTACATTTTTTATCTATAATTTCTGTATTCATGTATTTTTATACGTAATTTATGTATTCATACATACAGTACTAACTATACTTACTATAAATATTGAGAAGTTTTTTCTATTTGAAACATTCAAAAATCCACTTTCACAGGATGCAGTTAAGTTGGCTGGTAGTGAAACAACTAGAAATACCTTTTATTTCCACCATTCTTGAAAATGTACAGGCTACTTCTCTCAAGCATATTCAGACAGAAAGGGAACTGACGTTTGGAATTTCAGTCATTCCATCACACTGTACAGAAGTGAACAGCAAGCAGCCACTGTCTTCACTGAAACCACAGGTGCATTCCTTTACTTAAAGTCTTTTTTTTTTTAAATGAAGACAGACAGTCATTTCAAATCTTGTAATTTTTACTATGATATGGTATCTTGGTCTGTACTTTTATTTGCACAAACCAATTTTGACACTATCAAAAGGTGAATTTCCTTTTCACGCCAGAATTTTCTCTACAGCACACTTTATTCCAAACTACTGCTCACTATTGCCTCCACAAGTCTGATGGAAAGCATAGATTGCTGTTTTCATAATCATATGTCTTTTGTATATCCAGACATATACCTGGACAATGTAATGGATGCAACAGAAGTGCTACTACAATTCCACGGGGAATAGCATCATGGTGCTTGTCTCCACTATGGATGTACACCAAGGCTAACTGCTCTTGGGCAGGCACAGAGAACACAAGCCTCTGGGTCTTTCAGTTCAGTGCCCGTTGTAACTACCAAATTCTTGGCTTAACAATGAAAATGTCTTCATAGACACAAGCATCTTCATAGCTTTATGTTCCACTAAAAGAACTTTAGACGTAGAATTTTCTATGCTTGTTCTATGGATGTGAAACTACTGAAGAAAATGTGCCAACATTTCAGAAGCTGAATCTTATTTCAGAGTGAAAAAAAAAATTATGTTCTTTAACATTTAGTGAGAAGAAAGTTATTTCAAAAACCACTGAATATTTAAATCTGACATTTTATATCTTCTTAGTCTATAATAATACATATGTTTTATAAATAAGAAGAAATATCATTACAAAAAGCATGAATTTTAAAAATTTCCTCAGAGGACAACATAAATGTTAAATTTCTCATCTTAAACATGGATGTTGAACTCGTGCCTGTCAGGTATTTCAGTGTACTGAGCTACATGAATGACCTTAAATGGAGTTAAAGCAATTATTTCTCTCGTCCAAAGTTTTTAGGTAAGACTACACCCCATTCTAAAAGCTGTGTACAAATTTAGCAAAAATCTACAATACCAAAGTAACCATTCAAGTCTTAATGCCTCTGGTACAGAGAAGATCAGACTAGATGACCATCGTCTATCAGCACAAGAATCACAGAATCATAGAACAGTTTGGGTTGGAAGGCACCCCAAAGATCATCCAGTTCCAACCCCCCTGCCACGGGCAGGGACACCTTCCATTACATCAGGTTGCTCAAAGCCTCATCCAACCTGGCCTTGAACATTTCCAGGGATGGGGCATCCACAGCTTCTCTGGGCAACCTGTTCTAGTGCCTCACCACCCTCAGAGTGAAGAATTTCTTCCTTACGTCTCATCTAAATCTACCTTCTTTCAGTTTAAAACCATCGCCCCTTGTCCTATATAAGAATATGTTGCTGCTGCACAGTTTATTGCAGTGTTTCTCTCTAAACAGCTTAACAGTGCAATATGTGCTCCAGTACACTTTGTCTTCTCTCTGCTTTTCCCCATATCCTAAGATGGAAGAGCCTGGCACTTTCAGACGGTGTGTCCCTCTGCGTCTGCTGCCTGGGAAGCTCCAAATCAAATTTTCTTGCCCTTTTTCTGTTTCAGACTCCTGACCTTGCCCCGACTCTGACAGTGGGTTGTCCCCTTGCTCTATTCTCCAAAGCTCCCTGGCAATGTGCCCTAGGGCACATTCCCACTTTGAGAAGGACCTCCCTACTGAAATGAAGTGTGCTAAAACAGGACAGATAGTTTATTGAGTTTTGTCCCAGGGAACTGAGTGAGTTTAATAAGCATGATTGGTAATGTCTATTACTTAATTACAATAGTATTAGGATAAAGTCTGCTTAATGGAGATGCTTATAGCAAGCACCAAGTAACTGAATTATTTCAAAAAACCTTTCAAAGTGACCAGTGGCAGTTTTAAATAAATGTTGAAGTTCTGCTGCTTTGATAAACAGATGTCAAAATGAATCATGGATATGTGTAGTCTTAAAAAAGGGATGTAGTCAAGGAAAAGAGGTTAAATAACAAAAGCGAATTTATGCAAAAATCCTCTATTGACATAATACTATATTCTGGAAATCATCAATATAGAAATAAAGAAATAAAAAGGAAGAAAGTAATTTCGACCCTGTCTTCCTGTGAACATTTGTGTTCTGTTTTTTTTCAAAACAAATCATATTTGTATGTCCCTTAAACATTTAATATCTTAAAATTAAGGCTATGGTGATGGCATGCAGTAGTAACACCACTACACTAACAGCATTTAGACAGAGGTGCATGATCAGTGTGCTCTTTCTTTTGATGGGCCATGATGCATCATCACCTATTGGCATTGTGGAAACTAATTCTGCAAGCTGGAGAAAACCGTTTTCAGCTTTTTTCAAAAAAGCGTGTTTATTCAGATTGTTAACACATCTGACTATCATTGTTAGTAACATGTTATAAATTAACTGTTGTGTAAATGTAGATAAAATAGCATTAACTAAATCTTTTTTTAAAAATAATAGAAGCGTCCAAACTACAATTATGCTCAAAAGTTTTAAAAAAAGTTCTTGTCATTGCTCTCCCTTCAACTACATGTCTATATAAATGAGAGAGCACTTTGTAAAAGGTGAGGCAACGTGAGAAAACGTGTTCTCAAAGACCATTGTGGACGGTCATGTGGACGTCCACATCATCTCAGTATATGAATGTATTTTTAATGTTTTAGTTTGCATGAAGTGGCCAACCCTGACTCTTCCGGAGCACATCAGCACATCGCTGTAGGTGTGACACCATGTGCTGTCCAAAAGTGCTGTTACATTAATGTCTGCTC
Source organism: Tauraco erythrolophus (assembly GCF_009769465.1). Taxonomy (NCBI): domain Eukaryota; kingdom Metazoa; phylum Chordata; class Aves; order Musophagiformes; family Musophagidae; genus Tauraco; species Tauraco erythrolophus. Next base: position 84,007,333 of record NC_141467.1, on the reverse strand, counting down.
ATGTGTGGGACAGAAGCAAGTGGTTTCAAACTAGTATTAAACATGAAGAGTCAGGCAGTAACAGTAGTAAAAACGAGAAAGAAATGCTTTTGTAGTCACTTGAGGTACTTAAAGGTATAAACCGAGTATAATAAAGATTAGAAACAAGGTTCATTACTCAATACGCTATTTTCAGTAATTAAACATTAAAATGGCTCTGTGCTAACAAGAGCCAAAATCCTCATTTGCAGGTAAATATCTAAAGATAAAACCTGCTTTATCCCTTTCCATGTTTGAACAAGAGAAGCAGAGACAACAGCCTGACTATAGCTGGACTACTGACTGTCTCGATGGCTGTACGGCACCTTCGACCAAAGTGCCCAGCAAACTGCCACTGCAACTCTGAAGAGTAAAATCTTCTGGTTACTACAGCGACGAGGATTTCGACCTGAAGTGCCCAGCCACAGATTAGGGAGTAACTCAGACGTGATTTGAACCTTGGCTCCTCAGCCCCTCGCATGCTGCCCACTCCAACAGTTTCATGAGGACATCTTCCAGAAGAAGTGTCGCTTCGGCGCTGAACCTCCCAGATGCTACGAAAGGGTCCCTGTTGTCTCCTACTGCTTGCTGGCCTGACCCTGCCCGCTCTCCTCCCGCCGTTCCCTTCACCACCATGTGGAATCCTCTTTTCCTTATCAGGCCAACACAGGTCTGCTCCGTGCGCTCCTCCCTGAGACAAGACAGCGAGAACGGGGCGCAGGATCCAGCTGCTCATTGTTTTGCTTTGCAAAACCCTGCCACGGGCACGGATTAACACCAAAAACTAGACAGCAGCAGCCAAGGCAGAAGGACGTTCAGAATGCCTCCACTTGACTGCTGGAGCAACGTTGTGAGCCTCTGCTCGACCTCCGTTGTGGGCGATGTGGTTCTGTGCTGCTTTTGTTTCCAAGGGCTTCACTCCCATCAAGTTGTCCCTCAAACAGGGAAAATATTTACAGCTAGGAAAAAGCAAGCACACGGCTTTTTCTTAAATAGGCTGTTGGGGCCTTGAATCCTTCCACGGTTGGTGCAATCACCCTAGAGAGGTCTTCGTGTCTTCTCACCTGCCCATTCCCATTAGACCTGACATTTCTGCAAACCCACTTTCCTGTTAAAGACAGAAATTGCAAGCTAGGACTTTCACACTTAGAAATATATTCCTGTCTATTTGTAGGTACCCACCAACTACTGAATTTTCTTTGATGAAGCAAGATGCAAAGTTGGAGTCTTCCTGGTAAAACTAGTGAATAAATCAAGTCACTTTCCTCACAGAGGTGAGTTCTTGCTGAGTGTAGACAGAAAGCAGTATTGTGCAAAACTCTTCATGTGTCTGCTTGTCAAAACAGCAAGGTTATATTAAATAATATAATCTGAATAATTCTGAATCTGGAAACATGCAGCTGATCTCTTTTTACTGTAAAACAAGAGAACAAGCTCCTATTTTTGAAGTACCCTTTCTAGGCTCAAAAAGATACTCCTGTGCATTTCCTTTTCTTGGGACTATCAACTATTATGGAACAGTTGATGGGAAGTAGAAGAAGTGGAAGGAAATGGAAGGCAATAACCTCTATGCCCAACTGTGCAGACAGATAGAAACACTATGCAGGCAGTCGAGAGCAGGAGAATTTGACCAGTTTTGCAAAATAACAGGAATGGATGATTAAAAATATTTAAATAGGAGATCTATCACTCTAAATATTATAAAAGTATCTAAATAGATATCTATAAATATTTAATAATGATTTAAGGAGTTCTTAAGTTCAGATTGAAATGGGAATTAAATGCCTAGACAAGTTTTAAGATCCAAGACTCACTCTTTGTTGTTAAAAGCAACATTCTTAAGATTACTGTTGGCTGCATGCAGATTTTTTCATCAACACTAACGGTAACACAATGGGGTACATAATTTCACAAGGAGTTTTGATCACTCTACAATTCATGAGTACTGGCTAGCTCCTAAATGGGAAAAATTAAGAACTTTATCAGTCATTGAGCTACTTCAAGTCTACCATTAGAGTCTGAGTATTCTAAAGTCCTGATATGGACCTTGCTTTATCACGTCTCCTGACAGTGCTGAGGCACTGCTGATGAAGTCAACACCTGCTATTCTTATTCCAATTGCAAACAGCACTTAAATATTTTTTGTTCAAGGTACCCAACCTTGCACTACTCTGAGATCTATATTGTTAATACACTTCAAGACAGAAACTTGAAAGATCTAAAAAGTATTTGACATCTGGCATGGTGACTAAATTAATTACCATGCTGAATTAATCAGTTTGCTCCATCTCCTGAGCCAACAGCAGTGAGACCGTATTCAGCAACACATCACTGCTTGATGTAAGAAGCACTTCAACAGGATATTACGTGTACAGGCTGTATACAGTGCAGAGTAAAAGGCTAGCAAGTAAGGTGTAACTGTTACAGCTAGGTAATGAATTCTGTGAGGCAGTGTCACATTGCTAACACTAAACTCTGTAGTCAGCCACAAACATATTTTCCAATAAAGAGACCAGCTGCAAAAATTGTGGTATTTACTCCCCTGAGGGTCCCTGAATTTTTCTGTCCTTTCCTCTCTATACCAAAAATTCACATTAAAAGCTCTTTTGCAAAAATTATTTGATATTTGTAACAGTGCGATGTTTGAAGTTCTCATTCAGAAATGAACAAAACCTGCTGTCAGTTGCTGATGTGAAAGTTCGATTGAATTCTAGGGAGGTGAGGCTTTACTCAAATGAGCTTTCCAAAACAGATATAAATAACCAAAGTAAACAAATGCAACTCCCCTTATGAACAACAGAGAGCATGTATGCTAGTGAGAAAAGTAATCAAATGTGTCAAGCAAACAGAAAAATCATAAATAAATCAAAATCGTTTCAAGAAAAAAAAAGATAAAAGAAAAATACGTAGAAACTGGCTCTGGGTTTGTGTTGCTTAAACAGTAAATTAAAGTTCTATCAAAAGGTTTACGTTTCTTCACACAGCATTTTAAAGTAACAAATGTAGGATTACAGGAAACATCTGATATTCAGGAAAAAGAAACAGAAACACAGAATAATTCAGGTTGGAAGGGACCTCTGGAGGTCATCCAGTCCAAACTCCTGCTCAAAGCAGGGCCAACTTCAAAGTCAGATCCATCTTCGAAGTTAACTCAGAATGCTCAAGATCATATCCAGTTAGGTTTTGGTTATCTCAGAGGATGGAGTTGCTCAGGGGACAAAACAATATCGCTGAGGACTACAATTCTGTTTACAAAAACTTCTTCAGATTTCTAAATGCATTCATACTAGTAGGCAAAACAAAAGTAAAATCTTTCAATTGTTAGCAAAAATAGACTTTATGTTATTTAATTTGACAAGAAACAAACAAGTATCTTTTCAGTGTAGTGAGAAAAAAGTCCTGAAAACTTTCATCCCACCTCTCTCTGAACTAGGTTAAGTTGTTCCATCCAATTATAATCACCGAACTAAAAAATCAGCTTTGCTCTCTTCTTAATTACAAGTTCATTAAAAAGAAAATATCTCAGCTAAGTGTTTTTGTTACAGCAAAAGTAGTATTTGTCCAAATTTACAAAGTAATAACAGACCTTAATATATGCCTGTTATACCAAAGGAGCAGCAAGCTCCTGCTGGAAGGATTGTTTGCTCTATATCTCCTTCATAAAACAAAAATGAAACAATATGATCGACTGCTGACATGTTGCAAACTCCTCTTAAGAATATCTGATAATGATAACTTTTGTAGTAAAATATTAATCAACATCACATCCCATACTCAAACGTTTATCTTCAAGTCTTATATACCTGAGGAAGTGGTACAAGCGGACAGGGCAATAGAGACAACACAAAACTAGCATTTTTCCTAAGGTATTATGAGGACTGACGCTGAGCTACACCAGGACTAAGGTTTCTGTTGCGTGAAAGTTGATAAAAGTAGTAATAGTGGAATCTTAGAAAATTATTTGACTCATAGGGAGTTGTCGTAAATGACATTTTATGCAAAACATTTTGAGAATTCTGATAGACCAAGAATAAAATAGATGAAGAAATAAAAATGAAATGAATGGAGAAAATGGAGAGAGATATTCCAATTGTCCAGTTTCCCCTTTCTAACAATAAGACAGTGTGTCTTATTTCTGAGTGTCCAGTACTTTGGAAAATCCATCCTTTATTCAGGTGCCTGAATGGGAAATCTGATTTGGGTTGGGAATACTGAACTCTAGGAAATAGACAAAGTTTCCATGCCACTTTCTGTAACATCTTGTTAGCACCTTTTGATTAATAAATTATACTAAAGAGTCTACAAAACATGAAAATCTTAAAGGGCTACTATGTACTCGTAACAGAATAAGGCTTCACTACAATTTTAATATGCATATTTACAGAAAGTAACATGCATACTATCTAGCAAGCCCTTAGAAAGAGAACTCCAATGTGTAGGCATAGGTTCTTCACAAAGGAGTTAAAGACAATGTCTCCTCCTTTTCTCCCACGTCCACATAACCCTTCTTTCACGCTCTCCCAGATGGTACTTCAGCAACTCAGCATTCCTCGCTCTCTTCAGGTTCTCCAAGGGCAGGACAATATCCCTAACACTGGGAAGCTCAGCTTCTCAATTTACAGCAGAGCCGTTTCTACCCCAAATGTATGTAATACACTTCTGTGAAACAGTTCCACCAGTCTTTATGTTAATACGCTCATGCAAAGTCTGTAACAGCAGACAGTGATCCAGCCGAAGATAATGGTTCTTTGGAAGTATCCCACGGGGAAAAGCATGTTCCAAGATTGTCTAAACCCTTCTAGAGATAATTTTTGCTTTTTTTCAATACAGGGTCACCTTTCCAGATATTCTCAGAAAATTAATCTGAACTATATACAAATAATATTGAAGCTTAGACTTAAAACCAGTATAAACAAAAATGAAATGAAGAACTAGGAATGACATGATTTTCGGTGCACTGAACTCAGAGCAGCAAAGCATTACCTGTAAGTAATATGGTCCATATACTTTCTGCAACCAGAATAAAAAACAAGGCTAATTGAGAATATATCATATGACAGGTGCCTTTTGATGCCTTTCAAAATAATTCTAATCTGATCTCACTATGTTCAGAAACATCAAGGTAAAATTAATGAAATTTATCCTAAAATAATGTAGTTATTTATTTTCCGCACTATCTATTAATATAAATTAAATATTCAACAATTAATGCTATGAAAAATTTAAAAAGTCACTAAAAAATCCGATATTATGCAACGGCTTGGTTCAGCAAACAAGGAAGTGACATTTCCCTCCTCTGTAAAATAACAAGTTTAATACTATTACCTGTGCTCCAAAGAACTTTACGCGGACGGTTGCCATAGATGAACTACTTGGAAAAGAGCCAAACACCACTGTCCGTGAAAGCTAACAGCGCCTGTTTTCCAATGCTCCGGCTAAAGCAGTAATTCAGGCTATTCCCTAAAGAATGACACACAATATAACGAAGCGGGGCGTCGCGGAGCATCTACATACCAAGGTGTTGTTATTCAGATCCATCTTCCCAGCAAAAGGCCCCCATGTTGTTCCAACCGGAAGCTGCTGCCGGCTCTGAACCTTGCGCTCCCCGTCTTTCTGGACCACCTCCAACTCTCCTGCAAACAAAGGAAACAAGCAGTGTTGAGAGTTAGTTTCACTCGTGCCTTGACAACAACCACCTCTGCCTTTGTGTCGGCTTTACACGCGCAGTGTTCTGAGGACCCATATAATGAGAATTAATTATGCTTGTCTGAAAAACAACTGATCTTGTCGTCCTGCACAAGAGAAAAACAAACATTTTTTCCCTTATAATTATATTCAAATTTGGTTTAGAAAGTCCCGTTCCTTTCTGGCATCTTTTCACGCGCATTAGAGTTTGAAGGTATTTTTATTCACAATAGTGATTTCATAAAAGTTCTTAAGAAATGCTGAGGAGGGCGGAGATGACAGCTGACAGGAACAACATCCACACCTGGTGCATTAACCTCCTTGATGCATTTTGCTGTCACAAGACCGCATTCTGAAGCATTCAGTTACTAAAAATTTGTGAGAAATACCATTTAACGATATAAATCCAGAACTCTAATAATTTTGAATAAACTACTAAGAACATTAACCACAATGAAAAAAAGGATTTTGAATCGAGTGAGGTTTTACATGAAGTAACATTTTAGAAATAGACCCAACATAATTAAAATTGTTAGCTTAACACAAAACATCTAAAAGCAATGAGGAGGCAATACAGTGGGTTATTTGGTGTGCACTTCTTTGTCTTTTTTTAAAAAAGTAAATTCTATTTTGAAAATAAGGACTTCAAAATTAACACTGAAAAGTGAAATTGTTACTTTAGCTCACTTTAACTTTTCTAGGTTTTCCAGTGAAAAGAGTAAGAATAATACACAATTGATCATCACCACAGAAATAAAAATAAAATTCAGTCACCACCTTTCTCCTCAATGTGTTTTTCACTTAATTTCAGGATTAAAAAAAATAATCTGGACAAGCTTTCTTTAAAACCAGTCTCTTCAATAAGCCTATTTTTCAAAAAACAAACGCTTCAGTTAAAAATATAGCAACAGTTATGTTTATATACACAATTTCATAGAATCATAGAATCACAGACTGATCTGGGTTGGAAGGGACCTTAAAAATCATCTAGTTCTAACCCCCCTGCCATGGGCAGGGACACCTTCCATTACATCAGGTTGCCCAAAGCCTCATTCAGCCTGGCCTTGCACACCTCCAGGGATGGGGCATCCACAGCTTCTCTGAGCAACCTGTGCCAGTGCCTCACCACCCTCAGAGTGAAGAATTCCTTCCTTAGACCTCATCAAAACCTACCCTCTTTGAGTTTAAAGCCATTACCCCTTGTCCTATCAATTTCTAACATTCTTTTCTAAAAAAAATAAAATAAATTCCCATTTCAAACCTTAAGAGGGATAAAATGGAACACGGAGGAGGGGCTGATCTGTGCTTTTCTTGTTAGACGCTTTTACTGAATTTTTACATGCTGTTGCATTTCCAAGCTTTGGCCTTCCTGAAGGCAGGCAGAAAATCTGTTGTTGTTCTCATGAGTGGCAGAGCTCACCTCGACTTTGCTGTAGCCATGATTCCTCCCGACCTGTCTTCCCTGCCTGCTAAAGCCTCTTCCTCCCTTTTCATACCAACCAGATGCAACAGTAATTCCTGCCTTTCGCATCAGCACGGCCCTTCTCAACAACTCTACCCGAAATCAGGACGGTGCTTTTCCACAAACAGGGTAAAGTCCAACTGTGCGAGAAGTCAACTTGTCCCAGATTTAGAACTGGCAGTTGTTGTGAAATGAACCTTGAGCTGGAGGAAGTGAGTAACTCCTGGCTTACAGGCAGTCTCCACAGGCTTCCCTGAGCTCACCATTCCCATGGATGCCTGGATTTATGTTACAGCCAGGCTGTGAAGCTTTTCCTCATCTGCAGGGGTTAATCTCAACTGTTTTCCAAAGAGAAGACTTGGCTCCAGCTTCCATTTTCAAGCACAGAAATCTAGATTTCACCTCTGAGTGTTGCAGATTACAAAACTACACTACGTAAAATTGTGCATCAGATCCTTCCTGCAAACTGGAACAAATCTAGGAAATAGAGCTGTATCAGTTTACAAAAGCTTCTATGTACGCGGGCGAGTCCTCATCGTGACAGTGCTATGACATTATAAAAGGCAGTACATGAGCAGGAAAGCTTATGGATTAATTACATCTAATTTACACATGCAATATATATGCATCTAAACAACAACAACAAAAAAGATATGCATTTTTTCCCCCTCTCACAGTCACATTGTTACAAATTGTATTAACTTTTAAAAATCTCTTTATATGTTAATTATGGAAGAGAGAAATCTTTCTGGTGTCGCCAGGTAACATGTTGATCACTTCGGCATACTGCAGCATTTTCGCTCTACATAGAGATGAAAACTGTAGCATTTGCTTGCTTCAACACACTAAAAAACAGCCATGTCTATGGACATGTCACATTTAACTGATACCAGAGGAATCATGAGAATCTTTGAAAACCCTTTTAAAAAATAATTCAGCCTCCCTTTCTGCCACTGACATTTTTCATTTGAAAAGGGTTCAGACACAGTCAAACAGTGACTCCTTATCTGTACCTGTGGATTTACAAGCAGGCCTGTCTTTTAATGGATTAAGAACGACAAACTTAGGGCAGATCATCCAGTGATACCAAAAACCTACCTAAGTTTTAAGGTACACACCATTACACTTCATATTTTAAATAAAATTAATAACATGAATCCTACACCTGGTAAGTAGTTCAGGTTTAAGGCAAGCATAAAAACAAGTAGTTCTTTTCCAAAGCTGCATTTGCTTCCTCCAGCTGATAATTAAGTAAGTTAATATGTATTCTTTCTCTCTTTTATTCTCCTTTGTTACAGTTCCAAGTCGTAGTTTGGGCAATACGTTTCAACACGTATGAATACATTGAAATGTACTACAGACGGGGTAACATCACGCCGAATTGTACTGAAGCTGCTCAGAGCACCATGACGGAGTACTGGACTGAAGACAGCGCTACAAAACATTTTGCTGCGTAACCTTCCTGTTTCCCTTGATCATAGTTCTCCAGAAAAGATACATTTCTCTCTGGTCACCATGACCAGCAGCCATTTTAACGCTATGGGTGAATATTAAGAGTTGGGAATGATAATCTCCTCCTATATTTTAGCTACACTTGTACAAGGGGCAGCGACTACAATTATTTTTTTTCTGAAAATCCTTCTTTGTTTAGGGGAAAAAAATAACACTAAGAGAGCTGTACGTTAAAAACCCACTGCACATCAGGGTCTACAAGCATCTGCTAAGATTATTTTTTTTCCTACCAGAGTCTGCATCTTTTGTAAAACCCTGTATGCGTTCCTTTGTCCGCCCCAAGCAGGAAGGCCAGGGGCTGGTGCGAGGGTTTGTTGAAGAAAGATTACAAACGTCACTATTAAAAATCCTCTCCTGAATTCCCCTGACTCCAGAGTAAGGAGCCTGCTACTTTCCTGCATTCATTTACAACGTTTTGCTCCTCAGCCATTTCCTATTCGGTGAACAGTTTCCAATCCGCAGCAACAGCCAGGTCCGGTCTCCTGATGAGAATGGGGCTGTCCCCCATCACCGCTGGCTTTCCACCAGGACGCTGGTTCAAGCGGTGCCATACCTGTGGCCCCGAGCAACTTGTGACCTCAAGGGAGTTTGCTGGAGAAAAGAGAACCTCATCCTGTGACTCCTAATTAAAAGAGGTTGAAAAATGTGTCAGGAAGACAAAATTCTCCCCTTCAGCCTCAGAAAGAGTTCAGAGGTAAGTCAGAAGTGCTCTCCGCACCTACCATCCCCTGCACAACCGCTCAGCATCTTCACAGATTACACCAGGAAAAGGAAGAGGAGCGGAGATTTTATTGCCATATCACCACTTGCAGTAACAAGTGCAAAGACTCGTCTGGTACTGACTCTTCACAGGTGCCTGTTCATGGAGATCCCGACAAGCAGGGAGAAAAAGAAAGAAAAGATGAAAAACTGCTGCAGTTTCCTTTAGTTTGTGCTCCAACCGAAAGGAAGCCAAAAATCCTGTGCCAAACACTGTTAGGAGTTTCTAGTGATCAGCAATTGCAACAGACCGCCTCAGAACTGAACTCTGAATATAACGTTCCTTCATGTAGCAGTGAATTGTAATACTCAGAATTCATACGCATCCCTGGGATTCACCATTCCTATGGCAAAGTCGAGAAGCAGTTGTATTGTGCTGTTTTCATCCTAGACTTGTCAACCATCCCATTGAAAAGGACAGCGAGAAGCACAACAGAAGCAGCACTAATAAGTAGAGAGGAAGAGATGCCCTGCTTTCAGTTTTTATGAGTTAGGTAAAAAAAAATATTTAAGAGACGTTCCATTTAGTGATATTTACTTCCCTTTTCCTTGCTACAGAGCAAGGTTTGCTTTTTTCTCAGCTTCAGAAACACACTTATTTCCAGCTTGCTGAGTAAGTTTATACAAAATATTTGAGACACATAGTATAGGCTAATCAATTTTGTTAAAAGATAATGCTGTTAGTGCTGTGGGCTGTTTCTCTTATCTTGTTGATGTAGCATACTTTTAAAGTCTGTGATTACTCAAAGACTTATGATAGCTGCACTGTAAAAGAAGCCCCAAGTCATGACTCACTAGTAGAGCTACAAAACATCCCATGGCTTTTAAGATATTAGGCCACCTTGGTGGATACAAAACCAGAATGAAAGGACTCAATTTAGGATTCTTTTCTCACGTATGCACATTGTTTTAGGAACGCCACATAGGGCTTGCAAAAAACAGAAGGTAGAGAGGTCAGTTTAGCTTTGTCTTCTTTTGCAGCAAAATCAGAACCATTTACAAAAACTCCACAAAGCATGTAGTGTACACAGGAGCCCAACAACAGCTTTTGGCCCTTAAAAGGATTTGATCACTATTCAAATATCACAAGAATTCAACTATAAATAGTATTTCTGAACAAAATAATACTGGTTTTCATTCCATTCTGGAATAAGAAACAAAGGACCGTATATCTGAATGTGAATGATGAACAGCATTTCGGGGTAGAAGTGAACTACTTTGCTCAGCAGTAAGTGTATCCAGATTTATAAACGTTTAACATTTCTAAGCAAGTCACCCATAGCTTGGGAAGTAGTGTTTCTTTAATCAGAATAGCTTTCTAAGTGGAGTCAGTTAAAAAGAAATGAGTAAGCTCTTCCTCTGCTATAATTAGAGATTGGTTATTTGACATCATGGGGCTCTACCAATTTCCACCAGCAACCGGCTCCTTTGCATATTTCCAGTGCACAGCCACCTGGCTCTCCTACGAATGTTTTTGTGTGGTAGAGAAATCATGTATGTTATAGTTTCAAAGACTGCTCTGAAGTCAGAGCGAGCAAGTTAAAAACACTCTCAAAAGTTCTTAAGCCCAGAGCCCAAGATCTGCCTGCCGTCCTATATGCACAGAAGGAATCTGCAATTAATATTTGACTGGTGATTACCTCCATTATAAAAAAATAATACGCATACATTTGCACACAGTAGTTCACTGATAGCAGAGAACTATCTCATTTCCACTTCTCCAATTTTTAACAAGGTAGCTCCAATATTAAATGCTAATACACTTGCTTGGCAGACATAAACTGCATTATTGAGATACCTCCTGTAAATTCTCCTCCCTCAATTTTCAAGTCTCTGAGACATAACACACACTAAACTACAGTTTTGAACATAAACTTGAAATACGACATTCTCTATTCAAGTACTCCAGTCAAACCCTGATAAATCAGGCTGGCCATGCAGTGATCTTATCCTTTCTGACTCTTAAATAAATCGAACCTTGTAAGTTCACGCTGTTGGAAGTTGTCACTAAATGAAATTGTGACCTTATCCGATGCGTGAACTTATCCTGCTGACAACTACATTTATTGTGCGGATAAGAATGGGGAAAAAAAAAAAGACTTTTGATAATTGTGATCTTAGCCATATGCAACTCTAACAGATGGGATCTTTTTGATGTTCCATTAATGATTTGCCTATGATGAGCTTCTACTCAGGGGAAAAAAAAAATGTTCTTCATAGGTAAGTGGAAGAGGGACGGGTAAGCGGTATGAAAAGTGCACAAAGAGGTACTGGCTGACAGCAGTGAATCAGAGGCTATTAGCCTAACACAAAGAGCTTTGAATTAGCTTGTAATTGCACTGGAAAAGATAACGTAATAGAGGTGGCAAAACAGAAACATTCCCTTTCCACATTCGATAGCCCAAAACTCTACCACGAGTAACTGAGAGTCCAAAGCACTAACGCAAAATACGCTAAGCCATGGCACTGCATGATGAATGAACGAACGCTGCATCCCCTCCCAGCTCCCAGCACCCACTGGACGGTTGGCACTGCTGTTGCGGAAGAACGTGGGCTAACAGGCGATTCGCACAGCTATGTTATGAAAATGACCAACCATCTCACATTACCATGTTTGCCTGTCAGGGACTTCATACATTGTGTTACCGAATTCTCACATCTCCCCACAACGGGCAGCACCGTACCGGTTCTGCAGAGTACTCACAGCACTCACTCTGAAGTGAGAAGATCTGGGGGGTGTCAGGGTACAATCTGTTTTGCAGCACTGCACGTCTGCTCTGGGATACAAGAACTGTAACTATCTTACTAGAAAGACACATACATGTGAGACAAGTTCACACTGGAGTCCAAATGGTAACGGACTAAATTAGAAGTTTCAAAAGAAATTTTACAATTTGCTTTGCAATGAAAATTGCAGTCACAGGGGTCTTGGCAAAACCAGAGGTTATTTAGGTTGTTCAGAAGCAAAGGCAAAATTGAATATTGCTGTTCCAAAGATGAGAAAATATGTCCAGGTCACTGCTAGGATGAGAAGGATGGAAGGAGGAACAGACTTGGGACTGAAAGCTGAGAGAAGAGCTCTCTGTGTCACCCCAGAGGGAGGGCTGCTATTCTGCTGCCATTGAGGGGATGGAGGGTTTCTGAACAGAGCGGCCTTTCTTCCTTTCTCTGAAGTCACTGTCACCCCTCAGCATCTCCTCCCCTAACCCTGATCCTCTCTGGTCCTGTCCCTCTTAAGGAGTAAGGTCAACCAGACCTTTTAGCACAACAGCCATGAGGGAAGTAGACACAAGGACTTAATGCTCTAAGCTACTGCTCTCCTTTGCCTACACCTGGGAGCAGGTCCAGATAGCAAACACATGCCGGGAGAAGCTGCCACACACCGTTTCACTCCTCACCAAGCTGCCTCGCATGGCCCCACCTTGCCAGTGCTCCCGCAGGGCAGCTCTGCACTCCGGGTAAGGATGACAAATGGAAAGGCTTCTCCATTTTCTGTAACAAAAATCTTGCTGCTCTCTACCTTTCTCTAGAGCCCTGAAAGTGAGAAGCAGAGTTTCTTTATCTCTCCTACCTGCTGCTAGTACCACAAACGGCAAAGAGTGCAGGTGCTATCCTTATCTGCGACAGCGCTGTCCTACAACGGACGAGGAAGGGAAGGAAAGAATATGAATCCTGGCTAAAATGAACACTTAAAGCATGTCTACACCGCACCCTGTGATGTGATTTCACCTGACATCTGGTCAAACCCATTCTCTACCTCTAAGCAGCCAGATCGTCATGTAGGTTATAAAACTTTCCCGAGAAAAAGTTTCATTAAAAGTTACTTAGTTCACACTAGGCTCCAGCTATGAGCACCACACTGACACAGTACTCCAGCCTCTTTGATGTGACCTTAGCTATAGGTACAAAAGCTGCTCCAGATTCCCAATTGCAATGCAGAGCCACATTGAGTGATGTGAAGGTGCACTACGTCTTGCAACAGGCAGAGTCTTCAGGGACCATAGTTTCAAAAGAAGGGTATGCACTGCCATTCAAAAACTCAACATGGTGCTTTATTTGTAAGGTCTTCATTTGCTTATATAAAATTAATAGAAAGGAAACAATTTTACATTCCTGCAGTGCCTCACACTCCTGCAATCTACAGAATTTATTAGGAACACAAGACCCCATCCCAGGTTAGAAAAGCACAGCCCTACAATGCTGAACACATCTGCATCGATTTGAAATGACAACGCAACTTCTAAATTGGCAGGGGGGAGCTGGGAGAGAGGGTGATAAATTATATTTGTTAAATAGCACAAAAATTGAGTAACTACTAAAGATACAGCTCATGGAAAACGATGTAATACGTGTCCATCGAGTATACCATCAAAATAATTTTTAAGGCTTAAGCTCAGCTATTACAAAAAGTACTGTTTTTTCTTGGAACTCAGAAAGGAAGGAGTACATAATGAACACTGCTGCTAGAGTCCGATTAGCTTTTTAGTAGAACAGACTCTTGTACAGCTGTATAGACTTTCCCTTTATTTGGACTGCTGCATTGAACTTACAGAAACCTGCTCGAAGGTAAAAATGAGAGACAGAAGTAGAAATAGAAAGATATTTACTCAAGATACACTGAGAAACACCAAACATTTGTTCACTTCCTTTAAAGTCAAGTTCCGCATAATATGAAAAATACCCTGTTCATATCAGCATCTAGCCTATAGACAGAGGCAAAACAAACCCAGTCATCATGGCAAAATCCTGATCCTGCAATGAAATTCTATCTTTAGTTTTCACTCTACTCACTACGAGAGCAATTTAAACCTCTGATTTCAAAGTCTAAATCTCATACAAGAAAAAGAAAAAATACTATTTTTGTCTTTCTCAATAATTTTACATCTTCACATTTGGATGCACAGTTCAAGAGGTTTGTTACTCCCTCTGTGTGTTGAGATAAAACTGGAATAGAAATATTTGCAAAAATACAGAAAAAAAATCCCAAAAGGCAACCAGTGCGGCTGAAGAGCCCTCCCTACACTTCTCTGTGAGAGGAATACTGTAAACTCCATCCTCACATGGACACTGCATACTGGCAAAAATGATTCCCAATTATATTATAACACTGTGCAGACCCAGTGGGTTGAGAAGGTACTTTATCCCAGCTACACGTAGCTTGCACGGCTTTGCTCCCTCTCTCTCCATCACAAATATACACGATTCAGAAATGCCAGACTTGGCAAGAGCGGGCTGATGATATTACTGAAGAGGGTTTTCTTGATAAGATCATCATCTGTTTCTGGACTCTTGGGTATGCTCCCTTCCTCAGCAGAGGAACAGTCGCCCCTGATAAACGTCCCTTTGTGTGCAGATTCTCCCCCAATATATGAGAAGACATTTCAGTCCCGAGTCTGGCTTTTCCTTGCTTCATATAGCTCAAACACCGTTAGAGGCATATAGAGCATTATATGTAAAGCAATAGGAAGTGGACACAATTGAAACATAAGTTACAGCTTATGTAACTCAGACTGAAGCCTTTTTTAAGACAGCTGCTGTTCTGCAGAGAGAAAATCAAGCATTTCACTATCAACTACATCAATCTTTCCCCAGGAGTTTGGAATCCTTTTAGCTGAAAGACGTTAATGTTTTCTTTTTTACAATATTATTTGCATAAATATAGATGATATTTAAATGAAATCATTAATAGATGTTTTCATGTTCACCCAATATTGCTGGATTTCTTTTTTACTTGGAAAAAGTGAAAATATCAAGGTAGCTCGTGCCATTAGTGAATGCAGAAAGCTACTAACATTAACTTAATATGAAGACTGCTGCATTAATATGGAAATGATGAAAAGTATTAAATGAACAAAAACGTTTTGGAAAGTATTCTTTTTAACTCTAAAAGTAAGAGCAGTGAGATCATCTGTGACTGTATCTGTGGTGTCTTCTCAGTTTACAGTACTTATGCTTAGAGATAGAAGGATCTATTTTCATCTCTCATTTGTGCAACAGCAGACGAAGTTATTTGCTTTCGTTCAGCTATGCACGCACAGAGCTGTGAAACCACTGCTTAGATGTCGATTTCTAGCTCAGAGGATGTGAGCCAAACTCCCCAAATGTCTCACAAAAGAAGTAGATGCTTTAACATGATTTCCCTATTTCCTTTCTACGTTCACAACAAATTCCTGAAAGTACCAAGAAAAAAAAAAAACTCCATAAAGACTCACATTTATCAGTATTTAGTGTGACCATCCAAAAGATCTAGTTATTGTTGAGATTAAGAAGGCGAGAGGGGAACCGGGACAAGGGGAGATTGAATGCCATGCTCCACTGCATGCATGCAATATATAGTTCCATCCATTACAATTATAATTTATATGAAAAGTAACATTATTATAAATAGAGATAAATGTAGTATAACTATAATGTATCAAGATTCAAATGAATCATTTCTTTGCACTTGGTGGGGACGGCCATGCATAACAGACACATGGCTCTGCACTGCTCCAGCACTCATGAGTTATGTGCTTATCTACATCTTCCATGATCAAGTACCAGCAATGACCAACACAGCTTTTTAACACTGTTGCCAGACAGGAACTGACTGCTGGTTTTGGACATGGACCAGAGTACCCTCACTCGCTCCTTCAGTGCCTCAGTCTGGACTATCATGCTGCTTTCACACGCAGCTGTATCTTAGTGTAGCCGAGACTTTGAAGCTGCTCTAAAGTGATGCCCATTTTTAAGGCTGACTTGTAACTTAGAGTGAAATAAACCCTTGAACAGAGATTGAGCACAAGTCCTGTGCACTACCTAAATCCTACTCTGAGGCTTACATAGGACTTAAGTAGAATATTGGTCTTGCGGCAGCCTTCTGTACAGGAACGATCTTGACCTTCATATGACTAAGTCCCAAGGGTGTCACATGTGTAAAGCATATCCCGAATTGTTTTTCCTTACCGCCTCGCCCTGTATGAGCGCAGGCTATGAATGCTCCATTGCTGCTTGGACAGACACAGCGACTGGGGAGCCCAAGGAACAGCCACAGCTGGCACATGGGGCTGTTCTGCAGCAGGAGGACGCAGATGGTCTTTCTCCTGGAGAAAGACCTTCTGAGTTCACAGCCTAGGCTTTACATCTGTAAAAAACAACTGAGAACAAGTCCACATCCTCTATGGCTTTAATGGAAATTTCAGCCTAAAACAGAAGCTCAGGGTCTCAGAGGGATCCAGCACTGGCAACAAGAGCCTGAACTTTCTCCAGCAGTTGCGATCACCGCTTCTGAAAATTTCACACAATACATATAAAGGACTCATTATTTTGAAGAAGTAGGAGAGTATTTCTGGCAAGGCACAGCCATTGAACAGGCAGTGTCAACAGAGATCAGAAGAATTATAACTTAGAATATATCTGGGCTACAAAATTATTTTGTCTTTGAAGCATTAAAACTGCTCCTATACTATGATGTTTAAAAAATACTAATGCCAATTTATAACAGCTTCTTATCATCCTGCAATGGTGATGTACTATGAGAATATAAGTATAGCCTGTTACTGAGCATTAAGTATATAGATTTAAAACAGTTAAGTACATAGGAAATGATCATACTGAAAAGGCTGCAGGTTGATAACTTCATTCTCCTGCTAATAAAATTGGTAGTGTACGAAATTAAACACAATAGCATAAAACCTCCCTTAAAAATATCTCTTTCCTCTCTTCCTCCCCAACAAAAAAAAAATCACATGCATCAATGCAAAGAGAAAATTACTATTTTAGCTATGACTATTATTTTGATGTACATAGATACTTTTCAACTTAACAATTCCTTTCTGATAGGCACAGACAATTTGCTGTACAAGCAGTCTTGGAGAAGGGCAGTTTTATTCTACCAGGTTTTTTCCCCGTATGTTTTCATTTCAGATAGCAAAGTACATTAACAACATAGATAATGCAATTGTCTTGAAAGGATTAAAAAATTTAGACAAACAAATCCTACTTTTACATATCCAAGAGTGTAGCTAGCAGTTTCAAAATCAAGTCTCCCAACATTAGGAAAAGCTTGAACCTCCATGCAGCTCCCTTGAGCCTTGGACCACTCCTTTGCAGATTCGTGGACATCAGCATAAAAATCAGCTTTCTATCCTGTCTCCTGTCCCCTGGACACTGCTTCCTTGTCCAGTTCATCTGCCACCCCCGCTCTCCCTATTACTTTCTGCGGCCTTACTGTACTTCCTCAATGGCAAGTACTGGGTCATATCCTAGTTCCCAGTGACTGCCTCCAACAATGTCCAGAAGCAAATGTCAGAAAATCAAGAGGAGTAAGGTACATACATTTTCCTTCACACAACTGGTTTATAGCTTTTTGCCTTCCCCTACTGATCACAGACCCTCTGCTAGCCAAGCCTAATCTGCCCTTCAAATTCTCAAAAGCTGCTTCCTACCCTCATTAAATGCAGTTCAGAAGCTGACATTCTTTTCACTGATACCCATACCCTGCCTCAGTCATCAGATATCATCCTGAGCCTAAACTTCTCTATTCTCTTGACTGTACTCATCACAGAAGCACAACACTCCAAGCAAGATAAATTTATTTGACAAAAAAAAACCCAAAAACTGTTTACGACTCAGTGTGGACATTCCCAACATACTGGACAGACTCAGCAACAGTTGTGTTACTACTATCTTTCTTACTGTGCATGATTATTATTATTACTCTCCTTGCTTCTAGGTAAACTCTAAGATTTACACTGTCAATAGATAACACAAAGGATCTTGTCTTTCAGTCCACAAACAGAACCTCCTCAATGGCCTGCTGCTAACCTCCCAGCACTAGGAGCTACTAACAGAATGATTTCTACAACAGCATCAGTATCCAGGCGTGAAAGTAGATGTCTATAAGGAGAATGTTACAGCATGTCAAAGCTAAGTGATAAAGAAGTAATAGCCAGGGAGTAGTTATTGTACGGAAATAAAAAGTTCAAACTTTTTATCATGAGTAGAAGTTTAATAAAATGTAGGAAAATGTTTATTTTTGCTTTTTAATCAGCTAAACTTGTTCAAATAAATGCACATTTCTCTTTTTTTTTCAGACAGATAATCAGCTTTGAAGTCTCTACTCAAACACTATGAAGAGATTCCTAAATTCTGAGAATGCTAGCAAGCCGTGTGGTACTGTCCTTGAATAAGCCTGCAGCCTCCGAGAAAGTAGGGACTGTATCTCACCTACTCCTAAAAGTACCAAGAACACTGTCTGGATTAGATTACTAATAATAAAATTGAAATAAACTAAAGATACATCCTAACAGAAAGATTAAATGAAGACTGAATTGTGAATAACTCAGGTTCTCAAGAAAGATTGAGTGTTCTCTGGATATCAGAGGAGATTTGTGGGATCCGATGGTGTGGATCGGTGTATCAGTGGATCTGATACTGTACTTCACTCTTGTAATGCTGAAACTAGAATGCATGCAGGCTAAGAGCAATATGGCCTTTCAAATTATGGTAGAAGCATTAAGGTCCTAATGAAATAAAAGGAAATTTCATGTTTGTAAACTTCATACTGACTTAAAGTGAATAAACAAGGAAGTATTAATAATGCTCGAAGAAAAATGGCATACTAAACTCCATACAAGTTTTGTATTTTTTCACACTTTTTGTAAACAAGTATAATCATGCTAGTACTCTGAACCAGTAAGATAATTTCATAGGAAAAATATGTCTCATCTATGGCTGGGTTGTACCATTAGCATCTGAACTTACACATAGGTGACTACATATGTAGAAATAAGCATACGTAGCTGACAAAGCCTTCTACTGTGCCAAATATGGCCACAATACATCTAGGTATTTTCTATATACTTATGCTGTCTTCTCCTTTTGGCAACCAGCAAAAAATACTGGAAATTACTTTCTAAAATGAGAGACAGACAGATATTCAAAAGGGAGTACCAAAGAAACTCTTATAAATGGGTAACTCAAACCTTTGCTAGTTCACATGTAGTACTTTCTCACGCATAGCACAATAAACAGTTCCCAGAAACTAATGAATGAAGGAGATACAGATGCACTTGAGAGAAGGCCAGTCTTGCAGCAAATGTTTTAGTCACAGTCTTGAAAGATGTGGCCTTGGTGACTTGGATCTAAGGCTACCTCCTGTGGGACCTCCAGAATCACCATTAATCTCTCTGTAACTCTGGAAGTAATAATACTTCTTTTCTCTCACCTTTTATTGACCTGTCTTTTTAGACAGCAAGCAATCCAGAGTGGGGACTGTAATTGTGTTCACATGTATAGGTATACATACAAAAAATGTAAAACAGATACATAGATATACATTATAGATAGAGAGATATGTAGGAATACACACACATTTTTATTTCTCTATGAAGTACAGTATCACCGACAAAAGGAACTCTGTGTCAATAGAAACCAACAGCTTCTAGGTGATCCTGTAATACACAAAGCAAAAAAATCATATATATTGGCATTCTGAAAGGGATGCCCTTTTCAAATATGCTGCATCTCTTTTGTCTCTGGCAAGTAGGTTTGCAAGGGGGTTTTGATTATGTTTGTGATATGTACTCCATATCATGTTCTAGAATAGTTAAACAAGGCTCAGTCCCCATATCCTCTGAATAAAGAGAAAAGACAGCCAGAGAGAAAGAGGACTACTTTCATATATAGTATTTGAAGTATAAGATCTTCGCTTTCATTTAATTTAGAATTTATCTAATTTCAACCACTGCATGTTTTTACTCTTGAAATAATTATGATAAATTCATATAGGTAGAAAAATATTTGTTTATATACTGTTTTTTTATTTTGTGGATACGCTCACAAAATAGCAAACGATACCTCTTGAAATACCGAATTGTTCCAATTCAATTGTTCCAAAATATTACATATAACAGAAGAAAGCAAACCATTGGTTCCACAACACCCTTCTTACCTGTCACTGATGCATATGGAGATCTCCTTTTCTAATCTATTGTCATCTTCCTAGAAATATTTAGATCGATTAAAATTATTTCAATTTGAGTGGCATTCCACTCTTCAGCGTCATTCCAGGACAAACGCGTCACCTATTTTCACATTCTTCTTTGATCCCAAGAGTTTTACAGTCATGCATCATTCTTTGACTTTTTTCGCAATCATCCATTTAGACACCTCCTGACAACTAAACATTGGCAGTGCAGGTAATAAAATTACTGCAGATCCTCCCTGTCGTGAACAAATGTAACAAAACCTCTAACAGCACATCATGTCTACACTTTGTAACAAGAATAATTACGGTAGGAAGAGGCACACAAATCAGTATGAAGATTGAGAGTAGAAGCTTTAGGTTTGTCAGTCATTTCTAGTAGCTGTTTACATTTTGCACATTCACAGAGCACTTGGAAGAACAAAATAATTCTGTTTGCAACCTACAACACAGATCTCCCAATTATCTTATCAACAATACACTTCTGTATCCACAAAGCTTTAAGTATTCTCATGGAGAAACAGAGGTATCACATCTCACCTGTCCTACACCAAGAGTGCTTGGTATAAATAGTGTAGAATTTAAAAGCACTACACAATAAAGATACCAGTGTCTGACAAAACCATTATTTCACCGAGAGGTATGATACTTCCCTCCGAAAGGCAATAAAAAGTACATTCCACGCTGCACTGTACATAAAGAACAGTTAAAATGAAAAATTTGTTGTGTGACATCCCATGTTGTTAACAATATAGGCAGATCAAGATAAGTGGGTGGATTTGGATCATCATCAGAAGACACAAGGCCATATTTGCCAGTCTATTATGTCACGTTTCTTGAATTCATGAACCCAAGAGTGCAATAACTTTTTGTGACATGATGGAGAAGTTACATTTCATACATGCTCTAAATACACAGGCAAGATAAATGAATTAAAAACAGCAAGCATATAGTTTTTTTAAAATGTTATTGAGGAACATAGCATATGGAAAATCCTGAAGTCTAAAACATACAAACTGTTCAGAAAACAGCAATGGAAAGCAAACTATGATTGCCAGATGATTTACGTCAAATTAGCCTCTACCTTTGAAAACCAAAACAGTAGGAGAATATGAGTAACAAAATAAAGTTAAAGAGATTCTTCATTGAGTTAAAAGGGAGCACAGCACCGAAACCACGTACACTATGTCTGGAGTTGATAAGTGACTCAAAACACTGTCCTCTTCCAAAAATGGCTCGTCCCATTTGGAAGGACTATAACATTTTAGGGGCAACGGTTTCTCTTCAATCATTCCTATTCAAAACACAGCTACATTAAAAAAAAAAAAAATGTGCAAAGAATAATTTTAAGATAAAATAGTGGCAAAGTTTTCAGAAAATGCCACAGTTCTATCCAAATTTTTAACTTTCATTATTTGACCAATTATTAGTTGCTTTGATGTAACTGCATTTATCTTTAGTCACTAAAAATGTATACAACTTTCCACTTTCAAACCTATGCTTTAACAATATGCTAATTATACAGTTCAGATGATCTGGAAAGAAATCCATTTTGCACTGATGATATAAGGGAGTGACAGTACAATTTACATTAAGAAATGTTTTCTCATTTTTCTCAAAAATTGGTTTGCACTCAGCCGGAGAAATCTAAATTCGACCAACAGGCATCCCTCCCTGCTTCTCCATGGTTACAAAATAACATGACAATCTGAAAGACGAACAAGATGCACATAAGAATGGGTTGCAAAAACTCCTCTGGACACAGGTAGACAGGCAGTCAATGTTTTCTTTTGTTATCTGATTAAGCAGACGGTTATTGCATAGAACAATATTGAAATGCTAGTAGCAGACAATCCTCAGTGACGTTATTGCAAACATTTTGAATCAGCTATGCCAAATTGTCTAAATTAGCCCCCAAGACAGTTGGCCAGTCCACATTCCTGACTTTAAGGGGAGACTTCTAACTAGAGAGGCCAATATAAAGGTTCTGCTTTGGTTTATGGCTGCCTTCACATACCTTTCTTTACTCCCAGTTTAACACCACCACTCCACAGTGTGCTTTTGGCACAGAGAGTGATTGGTACGTTGTGATTTTTCTTTTAGTGTTTAAGGGATACAGACTGCATCGACTGGGAGATGGCACAGTGAGAATCCTGCTTCCTGGCACACTTCTCTTCATCAGCTACAGACATCTAAGCACATGAAATTTGAGGGCTTAAAAACAATCTTGATTTATTCATTTGATTCAGAGCTATCTTGCCAGATATATTATGAAAAAAAACATACCCATAACTTATCCTCAGACTGATATGTTTCATTACTTTGTGGATTCGTGGGGAAACACAGGAAATGAGTTTCCCAAGTTTTTGGGACCATGTAGCTTTACGGATACATCTGTACCAATGTTGGAATGTAGTCATAGTCATTTGATGTAATATTAAACCTGTGTCTATGCATAGCAAAGATAAACTTAACACACTGTAATGATGTGCCACAGATAAGATTAATTAGTATTTTCTTAGACGCATTGCCTAAAACAGTCTGGAAACCAGAAGCATGGATCCAGAGTTTTTCAAGATTACTGACTATAGTGGAAAGAACAACAGAAGAAAGATCTACCAGGATGGGTAATTTGAGTAAATGATTACAGACTGCAAGACAAACCACTTTTGCAATTTTATTTAATAAAGGATGTTTATTTAAATAATTTAGAGTCAAACTATTAAATATTTCCATCAGACAAAACTTGGCATTTTGGAAAGAACATTTCGGGTATGAGAACACCACCTTCAGGTAACTGTTTCCCAGCTTCTATTTGCATTATAGATGTACTCCTCACAGAGAGGAATAGAACTTGAACACTAAATTAAAATCAGCATTATTAGGAGACTTAACAAGAAGTGCGAAGACAGAACCATGTAAGCCTGAGGATAAAAAAAAAAAAATCCATCATAATATAATTCCACAAAATAAAGATGAGGTTAATCTGAAACCTATGAAAATTAATATCAAGATTTTAATTGACCTCAGCAGGTTTCAGTTAGGCCCTGCATGTTCAACAGGATGGTTCAGTGTAATTTTGCAGTGCTCCTGCAGAAGGCTCACCCCATCACCACTTCACCTTCTCTCAGAAGTTTTTCGATTTCCACTGAAACGGAGGCGTCAGTAATTACTCTCTGCAGTTACTTCCTTCTTTGCGCAAAGATGTTTTCAAAGGCATTTTTGAATATGCAAAAGTAAATTTCTACAGTTACTGTTCTTCCTTTAAAGAAAGTAAGCCATGATAAATGCGAAACTCAGCAGTGATTTTCTCTGGAATATTTTAGGGTGATAAATTGTGGTCTCTGGAAAAAAAAAACCCACATAGAGGAAATTAATGGTAATTTTCAGCACACACATAACATTTACTACACCAGAACATTTCAAACCTTACAATGAGAACCACTCACACAGCATCACAGTGGGAGGACATCAATGAGTCTGTTTAAAGCTCAATTTCAACTGAGAGATTTGTTTTGGAAGTGAGTGTATGTTAAAAAAAATAACATTTTCAAAACTATATTTTGATTTTTAGATCATTGGAATGACTTCATAACTACAAAGTATTTGCCCAAATTAGGATTCCCTTGCAGCTTTTTAACCAAAATTTTCTGGAGGAAATTGTTTGTGTTTCATGTGCAGAAAGCGTAGTTGGGATTTTTTTTCTCCCGGAGTTTGGGATGCCAACAGCTTAACAGCTACTGACAGCTTAACAGCTCTTTCATTCTCACTCCATTCCACTAAACCTGAAAGCCATCCTCTAGAAACAGTGAATTTGATCAGTATTTCAACCTAAACACTTCGCTGTTTCAGGCTTCATAGGTGGAAAAACAGTATGATAAATTAGACTCACTATATCATGTCTCTGTTCACCTTCCTGGCACTATCTGCTTGAAGCTAAGAGAAGTCATAATCTGCCAGCTGCTGTATCATAGTCCTTTTAATGATACAAAAGCATGTACAGTGAATAAGCTAAGGATAACTCCTCACAGTTGCCCTTGACCCCTCGTTCCACTTTTTCTTTTGTTTCTGTTTTGACAGGAGAGAATCGTAAAATGTTTGCAGAAGTTGAGGAGACAATGTAAAAAAATAATAAAAATCTCTATTTTTAATGGAGAGCAATGCAATGGAATTCTAGAGACAGCACAAACATTCGAAGTGCTCCTGTTACAGTGACGGTCTTGTGATTCAGGCATTTGACATCACTTACCTGAAAATCTTCAGCGCCTGTTTTTGCAGGCTGGACTCTTCTCTTGCACCAGGTCTGTGAAACAGGACAAGGGAAGAAGATCAATGCCCATATGTAAGGAGGCCACGTCACCTGTAATCAACAGCACGATGCTGACACTGTACACGGACATACAGACAAATGATTACCTGATTCATCTTGTCCAGTTCCAGAAACGCAGGCTGCTGTGAGTTTTCTACCTAATACCTCTCATTTGGGCATTTCTGCTGCGCTACTGGCAGCCCCCGACAGAAGGGTATCTGATGTGCAGGGCTCCATCAAGTGAAATTCCCATTTGGCCTTTTTATCTCATGAGTGTTGGACTCTGCATAAGTAATAATACAAGATACCTCTCGTCTGCAAACAATTTACAATAACATAATCAATAATGTATTTCCTGTGATCCACTTTACCGTGCAAGAAAGCAGCACTCGGCATGTGGAAATATTTTAAAAGAAATGACAACAAACTCCAGTCATTACGGTTTTTGCATTACGGCTTTCTCTCCTTTCATGTATATTTACACTCACAACAGTTACCCCAAGAAAAGACTATTCAGGAGTTCACTTACACAACTCACCTACCAAAAGACACTGCTAATAACAGAACATTTTCTAGGGTTCTGCCTGAGGGCTCTGGGGTTTAAACTGCTGTGTTGGCCTTCGCTTACCAATAGAGAAAAGTTGCTACCAATTATTTTATCTCCCATACCCACCCTGCACACCTCTTGTACGTAATGACATTGTTGATGCTTTAAATATCTTTGCTAAAGGCACTAAATGCAGACGTGTGCTGGGTTTGAGGCTTGTAACTCGTAGAACTCACTAAGGGACAGTTACCAGCAGTTAGAAAATGTACAGAACTTGCTAAGCCACAATACCATGCTCACATATCCAAATCCTTAATTCTAAACCATAATTTTGCCATACTAAGTGATTTTCTTTCTCCTATGCTGCACGTTATTAATTAGAGAACATAATTATGTTGTAAATCAGATTATCTACTTGAAAAATAATCGAGAGAAGCTGGGCCACAAGTGGGGTGAGGAGAAGGGTTACATGGGCTATTTACCCCTGTCCCAGCTCCATATTAATGTTACACATAAATGAAAGCGTAAGAGAAATAAAAGGAGTAACTTACTCAGGGTCCCAGTAACTTTTCCCTTCCTCTTCTCTGGAAGTGTGTGTGTGCACAAGAGTGTGTGCACACAGGCAGTGCAGGAGTAAGAGCTGTGTGTCTCCATTTCCTTCAATGATCCCTTCTCTTTTTACCTTCTCTAACATTCTTGTTCTATCAACTCAACACACCTCTTGCTACCAAACGTCCTTATTGTGTGTGACAAGTACAAAACTTTTATTTACACAATAATCCAAAAAGTTTATTCCCACTACACAGAGCATCATTCCTTTTTTAAAAGGGTCTTTTGGTTTTCTTTTTTCTTCTCATTCATCTTTAGTCTCACCTCCTCAAATCTTTCTCTTGGTTTCCACAAAACAGTGTCAGAGAATCCTAAAATTCAGTGTTACTGTCATTACCCATATGTACCATAGATCTTGAACTCAATACTTTGTCAACGTAATGTGTACTGCATGGAAATCCTTTAGAGATTCTCTTTTGATCCTTTTTTTTTTTGTTTTTATTTTCCTCCAATGTATTAGCACTTGATACTGAAATATCTATGTAAATGAAATTCAGCAAGAGTGGCCAGTTGACAACAAACAGATCTTAAAATTTTAATAAAACTATATCAAGTAGTAAAAAGCATTTTGACTTACTCATCTTACAATCCGTAACACATGTTTAATTTCTTCTTCTCAACATAAATGTTTTCAAAGTTCTCTAGATGGACTATTTCATATTTTTCTCAAGTCAAAATTTGTTTTCTCTTTCACAGTTAGCCCTTCTATGTATCTGTGCACGACTTCTGTCCCAATGTGCTTTGCAATTACTTCCAGCTTTTTCATTCATATGCTCTTCATTCCAGTCTTCAAGAAGTCAGTGAATTCTGGCAACACCCAACTCGCCTGTCCATAACAATTTTAATGAACTGTAGTTTACAGACTGCTGTGTACATACAGCACCACACCATATTTTACCTTTCTGACAGCATTCATGTCCAAGCAGTGAAACTGTATGCATTTGTAGAATAAAATCTTGTGCAACAGCTGATCAATATTTAACTAAAATCTAAAGATTCTGGACCTAAATCTAAATAACCTACATTTCTTAATATTCACTTGTGATTTTTATAGTGCACTCAGAAAAAAATATTAATTTTGTGTGGCAAGATTTGTCATCTTCTTTCATCTCTGCATCATAGATATGTCCCTAGTACAGTCTGTAGCCATTGTACACTTTTCACAGACAAAACAATTTAAGCCCTGAACTAAATAATTTTTGTAAGATCAAAGAAGCTACTCAACACCTTGCTATGAAAACCAAGAAATGTGTTTTATAAAGAGCTCATATTTTTCATATTCTTGGGACTAGCAGCAATTATTTCAGCTGCTGCAGTGGCAAATATAGTCAGACAGCCAGATCCAAATATCAAAGCAAGTTCTACTTTTAATTTGCCACTTTCTGTTGACCCTCCAAACAAATGAGGAAGGTCTATAGCCTCCAAAAGATTGGCACAATTTCAAATTTCAGTTGGCACAATGGCTAAGCAAATGGATTACTCTGGTAAAAATGCGTAGTGGGTTGACCAGACCCACATCACGTTGTCCTGTAGATCATTCTTTTTTTGGATTTCAACCACATGAAACATATACCATCACCAAATGCAATCAAGCAATATACTGATCAATTTATGACTACTCTGTCTAGGCATATCTGTTCATGCAAAGGTGCAAAAGTACCTCTTGCCTCTTGGTGACATCTGCTTTCCTCTTCTAGTTCAGCTATGCACTTGGCATGCTATGTCAAAGTTATTCTGATACCCTGTCTATTGTATTACAAATTCTGGGTTGTTTGCCAAAGCCTCGTTTAAGGCCACTGAGTTGTCACAAGTGTTTGATTTAGTCCCTGTTTCAATTTTGGCAACTGGAAACAAAGGTCCCTCAAGTAACTGCTATACAATGAGTAAACGTCACACCGTGAGAATATGAGGCTGCTACATCTACCACAGTCTCTTAATTTTGATGTTAAGATTTTCCCATTTTGCTGCTTATGACATGCCTTCAGAAAGCACGATGAATGTTTTGTACTCCAGGTTCATGCTTTTAAGATTCCAGAATGTGATTATTTCAGACTCCCCCCCGCCCTCCAGCATCCCACACTATCTAGCCTGGAGATGGCAATCAAATATTCAAATTGTAGTGGTTACGTTACTTTCTAAAGTAACTTTTAAGTGTAAATTAATTTCAAGGGAGTTTTTTGGTGATTTTTCAAGTAAAAAATGACTTGTAGATTTTTGTGCTATATCTTATGACCGTAGGTAAACCAGTATGCTTATGGCAGGCCTCTTTTCCTCGTTGGTAATTTTGCTTTAACTTAGCATGATGCCACGTGTACAAGATTCCCGGCTGATCTCAGCAAATGTTACAGATTAATATTTAAAGCACACATTTATTGATTAATATGTGAATGCACTGCACTACTGACCCTAGTTCTGTGAAACAAAGACTATTTGTGCAAAGGCATGGGAGATTTCTTGGGTATGCTGACTGTTTTCACTGACCATTCCAATGCAAATAAAAACTCAATTTGTATGTAATCTCACAGCTTCAACTAATAAAAACATAAAATTTTAAACCAAGAGCTCTTCTTGAGTCGTGCTGTTGAGTACAGTTTGCGTAAAAATGTCCTTTGCAGTTTCTCAAACACAACAGATGGTTGTGCCTTGTCTTGAAAAATATGAAAACAATGTCACAAACAGGCCATCCATAAGTTTGTGTTTCAAAAGACTATGATTAAAGACTATATATCTTCCGATAGATTACCATGTGACTATGAAAGAGAAGTGTGTGACATCAAATGAACTTTCACTTATCCCCAATTTCACCCACAGTCATCATATATATCATAAAACATCGGTATCCCTGTATTACTCCACTTGTAATTTCTCCCAAAGGATAATCCAGCCAGTAGCAAATTCTTCTCTAAAATATAAAAAAATCCACAGTTGGTTGAAACAGTACATTTGCATGTCAGGCATAGAACACAGTTACACATATATATGGATTTCATCCACACCGTCATTCGGTACTCGGGCAGTTTCACATAATTAATGTGGGGGTTTTTTACTTATTATTAGAAGTCTATTATTGAAGTACACAGCTCCAAGTCCTGCAGGGAATGTCACATATCCTCTAGATGTCTCTGGAGATTAATTCTGAGAACATTATAACTCTGAGCAGGATCCATTGTAAGGAATCAATCATTATATTAGCATTATAACGATTCTTCAAGATTCGCTCTGTTGGAAGAAACAAAATATTTTTGTGCCTGCAGTCTGGACTCCAGGCTACCCTCCACGCGCACACTAAGCTGTTATTTTCTCTTAGTGTGTTTCTATCTTGAGATTTACTTCTGTGTTTTAGCAATACTATTTAATTTTCTTAACATTTTAGTTACTTATAGCAACATTTTGTAGATCTATAATATTCTTTCATATATCCATATTAGAAACTAATACAGACAAAATATTGGGCAAAAGCTGCATGGCTGAACTTTCACTATAGGAATCTGGTTTACAAAGCTGCAAATTTCATTACTGACGGTTCAGCACTCTTAGTGTTATTATAGCAATAATACTCAGAATGTAAATGGACATACACTTCGGATTTAAAGACTTTATTTTATGATGTTTGCAATTACAGTCATGGAAACAGAAAAGTCCCTTCTGATAATAGTTTTCCATAGCTACATAAGTGATTGTTCCTTTGTTTCACACCAACCTTCACAGGTGAAATACAGTCTGCTACACGTAGTAGCAGTATACTGCTCCTCTGCATTGGACCAAGGCAAAACTTATCCAAAACCCACTGGCGTCACTTCCCATTTACTTCAGCCGGCTTTTAGGAGGCAGGCTCCCAAAGAGCGTGACTGCATTAGGATGGCCGTTCCCAGCCAAGGGAATGGTAACCTTACAAACCATGGAGACGGGTGGTTTGAGAGCTGTACTTCGGGAAGATGGCAAACTGAAACTTAAATGGACATATTTCCCTGAGAAGAACATACAGATCCACACTTTTGTAAGCTGGAAATGCCACACAAAGGTATTTGTTGGCGGAAACAAAAATGCCATCCCTTGCATCAAACAGCAACCTGTACTTACTGAAAATAAGTCATCACTCGAGAGAAGCTCAACTGTTTTTCAGTGCTTTTGGTCTTCAACAATTAGTAAGTCATTTCCATTTGTGATTTGGTTCATTAAAAATACATCGTCAAGAATGAATGTGATCAGAGTCAAAAGACACAACAGAAAACGGTGTATTGCCTTTGGCCAAGAAAGAAAAAGAGCCTGCATGGCACAGCACTGTAGTTCCTAACTAATGTATAAACTCCTTAAAAGCAAATTTACTTCATTGTAAAAACGGTGATTTTAGCAACCTTGGTGCTTCTCCTGAAGTGTAAGTAGGGAGAAAAGAAAGAATAAAAAAGACACCTTTTGATGAGAGATTATGTAGTGTCTACAATCGAGTAAATTTAGTTGCTGTTGCAGCAGAGGAATGTGATAGGAAATTTTACAGTTGAAGGAGAAATGTCACAGTATTTTGATAAGAGAGCGATGAACTTTTTTTCCCTCGTGCCATTATCAAGGCGAAGTGAACAAAATACATCATTTATAACCCACTGCTCTACCATTATCTCCTGGTGAGACACTTGTTTTAAAACACACAAGGACCTTTTTTCTCTAAGACTAAAGCTCTCTGTGAGGCTCAGTCTTCCTTTATAACCATGAAAGAAAGTTGACACTTGTGTGGGCCAAAGTTTCCAGGCAACCACACAAGGGCACTTATACACCCTCCAGGTCACCCCTCGTTCTGAAGTACAGAGGAAGCATATGAACAGTATATGTCCCTTTGATCACAGATACCATCTAAAACTGATGTGGAGAGAAAATCCTGCACTTTGGAAGAAAGGCACTACAGTCTCCTCAAAGCTTTTTCCTACCTAATATACCCGGAAAGTAAAGGTTAGCATGGTAGCGCAAAACTGCTAAAATATTTTTCTCTCACTGGCTACAAAGCACCACTGACTCTCTCCTGACATTTAGTACTCTTGCCTAGGTATCCTTGCTCCCTGTTTTGTGTTGTTTTTTTTTTTTTTTTATATTCATCTCCAACCAAACAGCATGGTTGATTTACTGCACAATGCCCATTCAGCAAACCTACACTCAAGCACGCAATCGGGTACGAGCACCACAACTGTGTAGTAGAGAGCGGGGACTTCAAGTAGAGGCACATTTACAGGCGCATACAGAATCGTGCAACACTTCCATATCAATATACCAAACCCACAATGTGAATGGAAAATGAGAAACATACCCTTTTAATTTATGTTGAATAAGAGAAAATATTTGTAATCAAAGTCTGGTGCTAATTAGGATAACCAATGCCTTTTTTAGTAGAATTAAACATCTGCTTTAGTAAAATTAAATGTTTCTGAGACTAAGTTACCATATCAGAGGATAACAGAGTGCAATAGTCTGGAGACCCTCTCATTAGTACTCACATATTTTATTTGTCCTGTAGTACGAAAGTCAGATTCAGACATAAGCAGCCAATTTACCTTATTTCATGAAAACAAATACAAAGCTTATTTCCAGAAATGGCAGATGAATTTACCAGACTCCTCAGGTAATTCTGCTACTTCTACATACAATGTGTTTAACAGCTCAAATGGTTTGTCTTGGCTCTCAATATTAATGCATTTGCTGAGTCAATGGGGAAAAAGATACATTATGTGAATAAGGAGAATCCTAACGAGAATAAAATGGAAAATTTTTTGTTTACATTGAAATGTACCTTATTTCATTCTAATAAAAAATAAAGAAAAAAAAAAAACAAGACATAAGCTTAATTAAAATAAAACTGACTGCTTCAACTTCATTTTTGGATGCACGAGCACAGGATATATGTTTATGTAAATACTTATCAAAATACTGCAGCAGACAACAGAACCTGAGACACCTTAAATTTCAGTTGCACAAGTAAAAGGTGAGATGGAAAGCTACAGATTTTGAGCTATTTATCAAAATTTTAATGTAGAGACAGATATTCACAAAAACCTCTATCAACAAAGTAAAATAAAACAGAACGCTTATTTCTATTTTCTCATTTCTTATTCTTATATAGTTACATTAAAAGGGACAACGACAGTTCTTCAAATTTTGCACATTATTTCCATTACTTTGGAAACCTTCCAAAAATACCGAACATTTTCACTTAGATGAAATTCCAATCAAATAATGGCCTCAATAATGAATGCCAAAGCTCAGATTGTAAGCAAATTATGAAACTTGAATAAATTAATAAGGTGAACTAAGAAGCTGTATGGAGATGCATGCAATTGCTATATAAACATTTTTGTTCCCCATTGCACAGCTTAAAAAAAAAAAATTAGAAAAAATACTTATGTTAAATGTAGGACATTTCAAATGTTTGGATGAATTGCATAATATTTCTCCTCATGCTGTAGAAAAACTGTCAGATTCATTCAGATGAACAGATGCTTGCAGCAAGAAAGTGTATTTGGAAGTTAAGCCATTCAGGACTCCGAATGAAATAATTTAGCAATATATTCTTTCAAAGCTTTAATATAAGACCTATGATTTAATTGCCACACTCCAAAGCTAGTGGGCAGGTCAGTCTACTATCAAGCTCTTATATTTAACTTTGGGGGAGAGTGGTTGGTCTAAGACCAACAGAGTCTCTCAAAACAGGATGATAAGTTAATTTCACAGTTATCACAAAATAACATATGATATTAGGTGGTAGCGACATGATAACTCCACTGGAAACAATGGTAATTACATAGTAAATCGTGTCAATGATACTGCATTATCTCCTAACTGTTCAATTAACTCGTGTCACCACTGCATACTATGTTTAGAAAGTTGCTGATGCAATATTTCCGTATCATAATTGCAAAGATAGTTGAAGAAGATAGCACTCTATAATTTTAGAAAGTTTCTAATATTACTTGGTGAAACTATTCCAACTATGAAAAACAAACAAACATTGAGGTCAAGAATGAGACCTAAAAACCTGGAAGATACCACCTGAAACAGAAACTAGTTGGCAAGAGTGTCATCAAACAAATTACTTTTCCTTCTTTCATACAGGGAACGAGACATTATTTCGTAAATCGAATTCCAATTGATATTTATTCACCTAAGCAAATGTTAAGAGCCCTCAGCCATCCATAAAACAATTACAAATTTAATTCCTGAAAAAAAGTAACTTTTCCTATGCTGTGCAGATAAGTCTGATAAATGTAGATTACTTTATAGTAGGGGAATACACTTCAATTATAAAATAGCACAAGGATAGGGGAAAAAATGAGCTTTTCTCTAACTCAGAATGCTGCACTTTCACCACTGACACAACTGGCCTTCTCATTTTCACTCATACAAATCAGTCCAGTGAGGTGAAAGGAATTACTCAGACATAAAATGGAATAAAATGCTGCCAGGAAACACACAGGGCTATTTATCTTCTTATTGCCTTTTAATATTCAAGACTGCAGGATATGATTGTTCTCTTCGAACGGTGTCATGTTCTGTTCATCCATACACCACTGCTTTGTAGTTCAACAAGTTTATTCTTAACCACTATTTTTGCGAGTACAGAATTAAATCATCAGCTGGTACGAATCAGAGTCGTAGTCAGATCAAAGCCAAGGCAGACGAAAGGTGTTATGCTGATTTACACCATCTTAAAATCCTGCTCAGCAATGGTCCTTTCTATGAAAAAAATGTCCGATATCTGTGAGTCTACCCCTAAATACCAACCAACAGAAAGGTCTGAAAATATCTCTCCGATAAGGATGCTTTGGGCCACAGGCACCTGAGAGACAGAGAAATTTCTGAAAATGTCCCAGAGCATCTTCATCAGAGGACTTGTGACAATTAAAGCCCTCTTTAGACTACGCAGCAACGTCTACCTGCGACAGAAACACTTCTGAAGCATGAAGTTGTTTTTGTCGTATTTTTCAATTTTCCTTTGTGACAATGCTATTTCATACAGCTTGTTTAGATTTAGAGCATCTCTTTCAAGGCCAGCTCCACCTACTTTTTCATCTCTGCTCATACCAGTTTTGTGGTTATAAGAATACAAAGGAATCTGCACGATTTTAGTGCGCGACTCATTTCCAGCAAATCAACACACATACTTTCAATTTGCTATGCATGAGAGGTTTGGGCTCTGGAGGACAAAAGAAGCAAAATATGTAAGTATTGTATCTAAATCATAACTGAAGTTAAACTCTAATTTTAACAGACAGACTGTACAGTGAATTCACAAATACCGAGGAGGACTTTAAAGGTGTCAGACCACATCCTAGACGTGTCCTTGGCTGTTCCAAGAATGCACCATAGAATTGTCATCTATAGGAGCCAACGTGTGCTCCAGAGGCGTGACACGCAGCTCAAGTGATGCTTCCACTCCCCTTCCCAGCAGCCTTCCTTCTCCCAGCCCCCAAAAGCCGCTACTCATCTCCTGTGCGTGGCCCTGCCTGACTGCTGCTCCTGAGGTTACAGATGTCACATTGGAAACTAAATTATTGGAAAATACGAAAATGAAACCAAATCCACAAAGTTCAAACTCAGCTCAAACCTCTTGCAAAACAGGGAATCTCACAAGGTAAGGTAAAAATTCCTCAAAACTCAATCTCTTTTGTGCTGATTAAGAATTTGAATTTCTGCCGTTTCCAGTCTTGCATCCGTTGAGCCACAGAACAAGAGTGCAAGTTCAAAAGCATGAGAAGAGATGTCAGCAAGAATAAACACATCAAAGAAAAAGAAAATCAAAAAAATTCCCCCAAATTATAAATAATTTAGTAAGTTATTCTAAAAAAATTCTGCAGATAAAAAAAAGAGAAACCAGGTGCATTTTCCATTTCTAACAGCAAAACAGTGCAGTAGGAGGACTCCGTGTTGCTCCAAACTGGGAGACTTTTTTGGGTTTTTTGCTGTTCATAATGCATTTATATTTCTCAATTTGGCAAAAATCTCTCAAGATAGACATAGGAGTTCAACTTTCTAAAGGTGGTCTGAATTATAAAACCACAAATCAGACAATCATTATATGGCTCACTCTGTTGCCAATTTCTGCAACTAGTGTTAACAGACAATAGTGAAGCTGAAATTAAAAAAAGGGTTGTTTTGATTGTTTGCGGGTTTTTTGTGTTGTTTTTTTTTTCTTTTTGGCTTTACTATCTTCCAGCATCCTCCACAGAACTTTTGAGAAACAAGACATTTCTTTTGAATCAGATATCCATTATCAATTTGGACAGAGAGCGTCTGAACTGGTATTATCTGCAAATGATTTATGAGGGCAGGTATTTCTCTACCTGAACGTTTTAGTGAAACCATAAATATCAGTAGAGACAGAAGCTGGGATTCAAAGAAAAAGCTCTGAAAAGTATTTTATATGGGAAGCCACTTCCATCTGATGAAAATTTTAATTCACTTTTTATGCATTTTGAAAGAATTTTCATGTTAGCGAGATCTCTCCTTTCTTACTGGTATTTTAAACATATTTACTATAAATACTTACCTATTAATAAAACCTACTGAACTAAGCCAACTGATCAGATGTCTTCCCATTAACTTTCAACTAAGAATGCATCTGAGTCCGCAACATTATTCAGAAAAAAAGAGTACACTGAATATGGCACTGTAAAAACAGCATTTTAAATTATTCATGAAGAATATGCTACAAAATCCTTAGAGAAGTAGTATCCCCTTTTCTGTTCTGTAACTTGCAACATATTGAGCATCATTAAGGCATTTACCTTTGGGAGTCATCCATGTCTCCCTCTCTAAAATGACGTCATTAATTCTTTCCCCAAAATGGAGGATAGTTTTATGCAACAGCTCCATGTGGAGTACCTACCTCAGGGTGGACCAGGAATATCCAGCTCCTTTGGCCTTCTCTTCCAGACTCAGTTTGTTCAGACACTGAGATTATACTGGAAGCACCATACAGCATTATTAATACAAAAATTCAAAACAGGTTTAACGACCATATTGATTTTTGTTAAGTTCTTATGAATTTCCAACATAGTCTATTTTATGAAAAAGATAAAAGAGCCTGTTATCTGAGGAATTGTTTTTTAATAGTTAATTTCATCTTCTAGATATTCAAGTTTTTCTGAGCTTCTTTTTTACCCTTTTCTTATTTCTGTTTATTATTTCTATTCACTTATTTCCCAATTATTATTAGTTGGATCAAAAATATGTTTCTATAAATTGAAATGGACAGAAACCTCTTTTATAGTACTGTAAATGCGTTCAGCCAAAGCAAATGTTACAGAAAAGCATGTACCTACTAAAATTCAATTGTTAAAACAGAAATTTACACACACGCATTTCAATACACTACCTTCATTAGGACATTTAGATACTTATCTAACAGTCAACTAGGATGTGCACATGCTGGATTATATTCTGTATTCACAGTTCTAATAACGTATATACTAATCATGTTTTCTACCAGAAGATTTCAAAGCGTTGGAAACATAAGAGCAAATAGAGTATCACATCTTCCTGTTTAAGATATCAAGGTAATATTAGCCTTCTTTCATGGTTAATAAAAAGAATATATAAAATCTAATTCAAAGTCTCTCAGTTTTGTGCAGCTCAGGTTGGGCTTGACTTTAGAACTTGACTTCCAACGTGTTTGCAATTCACCAGTGAAGCACTCTAGCTGTGAAAACCAGTGTCCTAGGCACCCAGAATAGTGTCAGAAAATCAAGGTCAAATTGTAGGCATCAGGGAGCTGGTCAGTGTCACAGAGGAAATAACTCAGTATTCTCATTTTTTTATCTTATGCTTTTACAGCTCTAAAACCATGTGGTTTTCACACCATCCATTTTGAAAACTGGAAAGAATAGAGAGTTTTGTTAGTTTTTTGTATAATATAAAACGTATAGCTGTGATGTGTTTACGATTTCTTTGCTTGTATGATAAGTGTTATACTTAGCTATGATAACACAATAAATACAATATTGCCCAAGCAATCCAGGGAAACAACTTTCATCATAGTGAAGACTTCATTAGGAAGAACTGCAAGACCTAACACAGATTTCCTTCCTTATATTTATTGTGTAAGGGAACACACATGGAATCCACTCTACTGACTGTAGAAGTGTTCATGAAAGGCAAAAGAGGAGCCCACAAGCCTTTCATGCCCTTTTTTAGCTCATCACCAAATGGTGTGTTCATCTCAGAGACTCTAAATCCTTCCTGTCAAAATATAAAGGGTTCAGTCAGGGCTGGTAATCCCGCGCAAGGAGGAGGAGAGAGAAATTAAATGACCAAGAACTGCTGCAATAAGGGTGTAAAGGAAAGAGGATGCTGCCACTGCAGTGAAGCTGCACAGAAATACTTAAAGCGTCCTGTAACTAGTAATATGGAAACACTGTGATGAAAAAATGCTACATTTTATTAACGTATGGTTATACCATAATATAAATACAGAAAATAAAACACACGAATTACAAGGAAAAAAAATATTCTCTGTGTACAGCTACAAATAACCATATTTACAATTGATGGGTTTTGCATAACCCAATAAAACAGATATTACGATACACAGGATTTTAGTAATATAGTTACTAGAGTGAACAAGAAAACCATTTTCCATCAAATTACTGCCTCCTTCCCCCTAAAAAGTATCTGACTAAAGCAGAGATAATGTAAAGTTCAGCTATCAAAAATGGCTTCATTAAGAACTTTAATGAAGCACATGGGAGCCATTTATTGACTCCTCAACTATTAAGACATAGCATTATTACTGCTTTAATAGTATTTCCATTTTCATTTAGGAAATAACTAATCAAGGGATCAATGTACCAAAGACTTTATTTTCTCTCCCATGGGTCACTGAAAGTACATTTTTTAAAATGCAAAAAACGTAAAGGCAATTCCCCCCAGTGCCATATCACATAAGCAATTTAAAGAAATAACAAGGAATGCTAAAGGTCAATGGCTCCCGATCTAAGCCATGTTATAAAACAAATGAAAATTGTTCGTGGTAATTCTACCTTTCTGGTGGAAGTAAGAGATCGCTTTCACATCAAAGAGGCTTACCTCCAAAGTATGCAAAGCACCTCCACCCTGACCTGCTGTCAACCTGTGAGACATTTCTATTTCTCAGTCTCACTTAGAATGCAAACTACTGTTTTCCTGGTAGTTCTCACAGCTCCACTTCCTTTGAGGTACAGATGTGTAGCCAAAGAACCCAATCAGATAACACCCATTTACATATTTATAAAGTCTCCTGTAAAATCTCGTATCAATTGTTGCCACTATATATAGCCCTTTCAAAGTATCTTGTGGGCACAAGCGCTCCACTGCACTGCTCCCTTCAGGAGTCCAGATATATCGTATAATGTGATTTCAATGTAAATGTGGCCCATCGCACAATCATACCACTTCACAAACTCTTTTCTGCTGGGGTAGCTTAAATCTAAACACACTCAAGCAGCTTGCTGCACTGGAGCAAGATTTCCTTCACATAAAAAAAAAAAAAAAAAAAGTCAAAACCCCCAACACAACAATGCCAAGGAAAAAAAAATCTGAACATTTTCTGCAGAAAGATGGGCCGTCTCCAAATCCTTGTGCCCTATCAGACAAATTAAAGTAAATCAAGCATGAAATGAAGCAGAAGAGCCCCAAGATAAGGCTCCTTTAAGTCGTTTACAGATTAGGATAGAGAGAGGTGCATCTGGTCTCTGGCAGTGAAGGAGGCCAGTTTCTCATCTCACAATAGCAGCCTGTGTATAGGATTACCTTACCTTGTCACTGACAAGGGAAAAAGCGCCTGCAAAATGTCTCTAACTAACTTCCTAATGTTCCCAGCTAAGTTCTCTTATTAAAGTATTAACTGTTACAATGATAGAAATAAATTTTGATAAAACAAAATAAAAACAGACACTAGTCTGATTTATGAGCTGGTCAGACGCTGATAAACTGGAGGCTCTGCTACCAGCAGATGAGCCTCTCCGCTTATCAGTCAGGATTTCACTGCTAGAGACAGCAGATAACTTTCCAACTGGAATGAGCGCTCCAGCGAACTGTGTGTTACTGGTCGGACTGGTGCTCCAGCAGTACCTAAAAGGGCCTCTTGCGTTATCAGATGGGATTCTGCGCCGCATGCAGCGAGAGACGCTTCCCCGCTGGGAGCGATGGCCGAGCTCAGAGGTCTGCACAGCTCATGGTTAAACTGGTGCTCCCGCCGCGGCAAACCAGCCTCTCTCCTCTTATCATCCGCCATTCAGCTTCTACAAATTGGAGTCCAGTCTTCCTTCCTTTCCTTCCTTCCTTCCTTCCTTCCTCCCTTCGGAAGCCCTGTCTCTCCACTTCTGCTTCTCCCTTGTGGCCCCTCAGCGCACCCCGGCGGCCCGAGGGGTGACCCGGCCCCTCACCGCACCCCGGCGGACCGAGGGGTGACCCGGGTGGCTCCGGGCCGGCGCCGTGGCACCCCGCGCCCCGCCGGCCGCCGCGCCCCGCGTGGCCCCGGGACACCCGCCCGGGCAGCGCGGCGGGGCGCCGGCAGGTGGCGCGCTGCCCTCGGCGCACGCGGGGCTGACGCCCGCTGCCCCGCGCTCCCGGGGGGCGGCCGCCACCGCGGCCTCGCCGCCGCCGCCGCCCCCGGCCCCGCCGCGCTCAGCCCCCCGTCGGTCGGACGGGGAGATGCTGCTGGATGGACTCGCTCTGGATGCGCCCCTGGATGGTCTGGTGGTGTGCGCCACCCTATAGGCGCAGCGACTGCTCGCGGTGCAAAGACGCGTCCCAGACCGGGAACAAACCCCGGTCAGGGTTCTCCGGAACCCCGGCAGTAATTAACCACCGCCACTTCATTAGGAGAAAGCGGGCCGATGCACGATACTACATGCTCAGAGCTGGCTGCGTGCAAATCGTTCTTCAAAAGAAGTGAAGTAACAAATCAACTTCTAGCAACTGCTTGCTTAATAAATCCCTCCTTTTAGTTCTCTTTGTGAATACTGGAAAAATACACAAAATATATTTTTATGTACAAAAATACAGAGTCTGGATACCAAACCTTAAAGCCACCTCACATCACCTGTTCTTACATGACGACCTATAGGCTTTATGTTCTTACATAAAGCCCATACACTTGTCACATTCCAGTGACAATGTATGTACTGTGTGGCCCGAGGGTGAATACATGTCATATAATGCTTTTTAATTTACTGAAACTCTAGAATGAAGAAAAGACTCCCACGTTACAGCAGCATAAACTAGTACGAGATCAAGATAGCACTAATTTGCCCTCAAAGCTCAAAAGAAAGGGTGCATGTGCACCCTTATTTGCCAAATGAGAATACTTTAAAATAGACCTGAGCATTTGTTCCTGTTACACCACAATAAGGCAGAAGCGACCCAGAAAGCGGAGTGTAATTTTACTGAACTAATCCAGAAAGAATGTAGGGCAGGATAGCAGGAAGTATGAAATTGTCCTTCAGGCTTTAACTGCCAGACCCTAAATCGATGGTGCTTCAGGAAATCTTTCTAAATGTATGAAAAAAAGGCAGGCAGAAGGCACTGCACCTCACGCCAGAGCGCTCCCTCCACTGGCCTTTCATATCACACTGAACCCCTCACGCTCTTCCTGCATGTTCTGCGTATTTGTAAGAATGTCTCCAGCTCCAATGTTCAACCCAACCTGAGTCCTGCCCCTCCTAGTCCTACACTCAGACTCCTCTGAAGCAGTGAGAGCCCCTTACTTGCCTGGAATACTGCACACTCAATAAGGTTTTAAGGATCGGGGGTTTATTCTCTTTTTGAAGATTGTTTCTCTGACTTTTCATTAGGCAAGCATCACTCGCTGCTATGAAAATGAAAAATGTGCCAGATTATCACCCAAACATCTCACAAACTAACTGTGTTACCAACAGGACAGGTGGATGAAATTATGCATGGAAACCCTCCCACAGGAGGCACCTCTTACCCTTTGAAGAGACTGTCTGGGCAAGGGAAAGGCAAATGAAATTTCTTTCCTCACTAACTGTCAAGACTAATTTCATCCATCCCCAGCACTTCCAACCACAACCCCTCCTTCCCAATGAGATAGATGAATTTCTGTTTATATGTTAAAAATAACGCCAGTTCTCATTTCATTCTTTCTTACCTTTTAAAATGCACACTGCAAAACTGCATCAGTGCAGTATCTTATGCTGACACATATGACGAAACCATGATGAATAGTTTTAAGCAAGTGTCTTATTCTGTCTACATTTTGTATGAATGAATGAATGACCCGAAAGGTGGAAGTATCCAAGCTCTCTGTGTGACATGAACACACTTGATTTGCAGCTGCTCCTCCTGTTGGAGGCAGACACCAGTGAAATGTGAAGGCACTGTAAAACACGAATGTGATCTACTAATGTTTTGCACCCATTTGTTTACATTAATTTTGCTGTTTGCACAAATCTACAAAGGGTATGGGGCAAAGGAAGAACAAAGTATTTATATTTGGACCCCAAAATGATTCTCTGCCAACTGAGGTAATATAACTCTCTTCTCATATAGAATCATAGAATCATATATTTACACATCTGTGACCAATGGATGATATCTAGCAAGCACTCATTGCTTGCTGCTTTCAAATAATAAACTAACTTAAATTATGCCAAAAAAAGATAAGGGGCATGCTTTAT
Organism: Tauraco erythrolophus; assembly: GCF_009769465.1. NCBI lineage: Eukaryota > Metazoa > Chordata > Aves > Musophagiformes > Musophagidae > Tauraco > Tauraco erythrolophus. The sequence goes on along the minus strand of NC_141467.1, from coordinate 83,965,810 downwards.
TTTCCTGTTTATTAATACTATGAGAAGGTATCATGTTTACATGATATTTATACTGCTCCTGGTTTTGTAGCAGACTTGTAAACCTCTTAGGACAAATTTTTGTTACCTGGTTGTATCAGAAAGATTCAAATTGTTTCACGCTTAACTAAAACTGCAAATATTTGATCTATAAAAGAAAAGTTACTTTTTTAAAATAACGTACTATATTATGTAACACAATTTTGCATAAGTTCTTTTAAAAGCTGTAACTGCTGGCATTTCCAAAAACATTTCCAAACTTGACAGTCCTGCACTGTACATGCGAACCAGATTATTTGAGCTGTGTATGACCTAGTACAGGATACTGTTATAATAAATTATATAGATATTAATGACATTAAATGATAATAAGTGACAACTATATGAAATCACTTCTTATTAATTACAGTGCTGATTAACTGCTATTGAGATTCCTGTTAAAAAACCAAAGGAGCTGCAGCAATTCTAGATTCATCAGTAGTTTTGATGATCATTACTAGTCAGTATTAACAGTGTGGTAAATAATAAAATGTAATATGACCCTGCTTAGGTATAAATGCAAGATAATTGATGGCATTTTAGTCTGGTGTCTTCTATCAACAAACCAACAGCATTATACAGTTTTTCAATTTTTACCATGAAATAGACCTTGGACCATCACCATCATTTAAAATTCTTTTTCTGTTCCATTCTCACAACATTCAAAAGCAATGAGGAAAGTTTCAGAATGCTCACGGATCTCATATGCTAAAAGGAGCTTCACAGACTAATGGCTTCTGAAAATACAAAATGCTGCTGTGCTTTCTGTTTTATAAGCGTATTACCTAATACAAAACCTCTGATGAGAGATCTGCAAAGCCGTAGGGATCTGCAACGCAAATATACATTTTCTCTGATAATCTAGTACGTCAAAGAAAGGCAAAGATCTATGCTGGTTACGTCAGCCATCAAGATGACACTGACATCGAATTTTCTGTCGTCAGCACAATGCAAGTCAGCGACATGATGCAGTCAGTGTTATATCCAACACTGCTGACTCAGTTTCAAGGGGCAGGTACGTGTTTACAGCCTGGTCAGTAGCAGGTCATTGTCAAAATGAAGAGGAAGGCTTGAGTTCACACTTCAGGGTCCACAAGATGCCCTATGCATTTATACTCCACTATAGTACATAAGGGAGAATTCATTTTCAAGTATGTGCCTCTAACCAATTATGAAACAATTTAATGATTTAGCTGGCCTAACCAGAATCCATTTTAACCCTATGAAACTTTTGCTATTCCTTAGCAATATCTTATTAGAGCTACAGACAATATTCAGGCACTTTAATAATAAGAATTGGACTATGAAAAGTCATGAGCTTAATTTCATTGATTTATACAGTAAAGCAGATTTAAACTGACTCATGCACTTCCAAACAAAAACAACACAGTGGAAGACAACTGAATGCATGAGACATTGAATATCTTTTACAATACCCTTACAACACACTCGTTTTATCTGAAACATGGTGTTATTTTTCCAACAGGCTTAGGTTATGATTTTAAACAGGATTTGATATATTTAAAGTAGAACTACAAAATAGTCACGGTGTATTGAACTCTGTTCCTATACTGCAGATCTTACTTCGCTGAAGCAAAGCTGGTTCAAGTAAGGGATCTTCGAAGACCAACAACTGTTACCAGTAGTTCTAATAGACTAAGTATATTCAGGATGATCAAGCTGGATACATCAGCAACATGTGCAGCAACTTAAGAGAAGGCAGAATTTAGTTCTTGTGCCACAGTAACAACTGGGTTTTACGACTCTGAACGTATGTCTACTTTGTAGAGTCTTTCTGTGGGATAGAGGTAGATGAGGTAGCATGAACATGAAGTATCTTAAGTTGCAGAAATAGCCTAACTGGGACATCCCAGAGCTATGCAAGTTAAATTAGCTGTAACTAATTTTTAATTTTTTTGGTCCCTTAGCCACACCTAATTACATTAATACCATTGTTATTTAGCTAAATAACAGTTCTTCTTCCCAAATCAAATTCCTCTGAATTTCTTAGGAAGCATGTGTATTCTGATTGTTTCAAGTATAGACTGTCTAATGCAAAGCAGCTTAGAGAACTGATTATCTGAAAGACATAGGAAGACCCAAGTAGGTAAAATGGCAGATTATTACAAACATCCAGGAAGACACACTTTTAACCACTATTGTCTAAGACCCTCTTAAGCTGATGTGAGACATGACCATAAATATAATACCCCACTAGTGCTTCCATATATTTTTCATAGCAGGCATAGTAAACAAGCCTTTCTATTAAAACAGAATTCACTCAACATCTTTGTAAACCTGTGTTTGGAGGCATCTAGACTAAAGTACTTGTGCTAAATCGTGCTGAAGACAGCCCATCAGCCTGGAGTTCAGGATAGAAATAGGAACAAGGAACAAACAAGACACTCCATGCCACCGTCAGTGGTCTCTGATGGATGAAGCATGTACTTGGCACAGTAGAAGCATTAAACTGTATTTCTGTTCAAATAAAACAATACACAAACTAAATAAAATGAAGAATGGAACTCTTAAACCTTCAGCTGCTCTCTCAACAGTCTACAATAACTCTTAAAAAGCACAATAACAAGTATTATTATGCTAAGCAGTACCTATTCATATAGCAGCTCACAGTGCTTCCCTCCATAAGCTCATGGTCTTATAAACACTTGAAAAACCTACAAATACTTGTTTTAACAGACCTACAAATATATTCAAGTGTTCTTGACTATACACGCTTGCAGCACTGAGGCCATTTCTGAGGGGGGGGTGTCTGAAAAATTTGCCATGCAACTATTGTTCATCAAAAAATTGTCGGCTATTTTCACTTCAAAGATACAAGTGCATATCCCTCCCACCTCTTTCTTGAATGTATCAATAAAACAGATTGTCTCGTTTTCTCTCTTTGCACAGATTGCATATTTAATGCCAATCAGTTTACTAATTACTCCAAAGCTAAAATGAAACCTATATTTAAACAAGTAGATGAGGGTTCATTTATTCCTTGCTCTCAGGGCTCTGACACTTGAAGTAGGGTAAGAGGGGGAGCAGTGGAAGGGGGCAGAAATTTTAAAAAATGGTTTGGTTCCAAATACTCTAATTCCCATTAGAAGCATACAACTACTTTATCTTTCTTCTTTTGCCATTAATTACAAATAAATTCATCTTTCTCTTGTGAAGCCTGAAGTTTGTTGTTGTTGTTAGATGAGTTGCATTCAAACTCCAACAAAAAAGATGAAGCCAACATTGAAATTCATCTCACAGTCCAGAATTTACTTAACGGCCAGCCTGTGCGCTGTGATAAACAGAATGATGATCCGGCAACATGTCTTTATCCATGGTTTGCTTTAATTAACGCCGGCTTGTTTGTTGAAAAGATGATTAATATGCCAATGAAAATTGCATAATTGAATACCACAACACTGGCACAATCAGAAAGACACATGCAGTTTTTTGATTAACATTTATTATTATTATTATTATTGTGTGTTTTAATGTACTCTTCTCACTATGAAATGATGCAGTTTTTGACCAAGAGGAGAGGAAAAGCCAGGTTAAGTGCAGAATCTTCCGTGGGCAAGAAATAAGATATGATGCAATTTACTGATGCAGAAATAGTTCCTTGGTCAAGCAGCCATTTTTCTAAACTCAAAATAGAAGTGAAACCACCTCAGAAAAAAAAAAATACAAGAAAAATAACAAGCTATAGCAAAAAGCCTAAACATAAACAACAAAAATACAAATGGCAATGACCATATGACAAAAAGAAAAGAAGTATGAAAAATCTAAAAAATGTATCATAAGAATTAATATACGGAAGCAGAGGAAACCATTGTTAAGCAACAGAAATGATAAGGAACTTTTATTCTAAAAGCACCAATGTATTACACTAACAAAGCACTAAAAATAGGAAAACTAAAGTACAATCTCATTCAAGAACTTCACCCGAACAACTGTCCAAACTGCAACTTATCAATATATTCATCTGGTTAAATCCACGTTATGCCTGGCACAACAGTGCCAATTAAGTTATGGACCAGGTATTATTTTATCTATTCCATTTAATTGTTTGGTTTCCCTCTATTTACTTGGATATTTACTCTATCCTTACTGTCCAACTTAAGGCAGATGTTAATGTTATTTAACACTGATTCTCATGCAAAGACTGACTAACTTTTAAGGGGCAGGAGGATCCCTTTTCTTTACAAAACTGAGTTCAGACTTGCATACCAATTCAACAGGATATATAATAGTTCTGTAAATACTTGGCTATTTTGGAAATAAGCTAATAGTAAAATTGACAATTTTTGAGCTAAGGTAAGCCAGCAATCTTTCCAGAGTTCTCCCCCAAAATTAGCATCTACATACTGACTTCATACTTTCTTCAGCACTCTAAGCAGGCGCAAGAATTTTCTGATAACTGAAGTTCCATTATTTAAATTAATAAACACTTGCACTGGATAACACAAAGCAAATACTGTCTGCACCTTTACTATAATCAAATAAAACAGCAAGGAAAGTTTCCCACTTATTTCTTTCTACAAAAAGCAGCACAAGAAGTAAGATTCCTGTGAGAATTGCTTTTCAAGGATCCTCTCACATTGTCCTTAAATGGATGCAGAGAAAAAGGAAGGAGAATATCTCCCACAGGAAAGGATTGTGTGCTCCAACTGCAACCTTTAACGACTTCTGTGGGGCTGAGGTGACCATCGGAGGGTGCCCCTTAACAACCCCCAGGTTACACCTGATCCTGAACACAAGCAGTGAGAGCTCAGCGGAGTAGATAATACAGCCTGGGAAAGCATGACTGCGCAGGGAGTGAAGAACCTCCATCCTCTTGCTTCATCCTCCAAAGCCATTCATTCTCCTATAGGCCCCAAGAATAGATTCCTCAATACTTTGCTTTGAAACAAATATATTTTTGAAGAAAGATCCTCTGTAAGCACATTGGAGGCACACAAAATTCACAGGATTTCAAAGCAGGAGGCCCAGCAAGGGCTTCTCCCAGCTCACCTGTGCCTTTGGGAGACATGGATTTTCCAGTCTGCAGTTTAGCCTGGAGGTGATTTAAGCATGGGAACACTCACATTTGCAATTCAGTATTCAGAAAATACTGGCAGGGAAAGCAAAGTGAAGTTTTTGAAGAGCCACAAAGGATCCAGAGGACCCACTCTTGTGTTTCTTCACCCTGCCCTCCTTAGTATAACCAAAAAAAGGCCCTTTACCTTATGAGGGGACATCAGAACTAAAAACTCCAGAAACTATCATATAATTAAGGGGCAGAGAAAACCTATCCAAATGAAAAACCCCACAATTCACTTGGGAAATATTTGATTGCTGAAAAGGTACAAACATTGTAAATGAAATGATATAAAATAAATACTTGATCAATATCCAAACAAGTTAGAAAACAGAAGATCCAAACCAAAAAAAGTTTGTTCTTAGGCATAAGTCCCTGACAATAGCAATCACTGAGGAATTCCTCCAGCTTTAAAGAAAAATAAAACTTCTCATGGGCATAATCTAAGAAACGTGGAAGCATCTAGAAGTGCTGAAGCTGCCCACGCTGCACAACATCAAAACCAGGATGGACTCAGCCCTATCCAAAAAGCTGCGAGGGAAAATACTACATTGTGCACCATGGGGACTCACAACCAGATCAATCTTTTCAATTTTTATGATATTATAATCTTGCAACTTGACTGTTTTCTAAACACACTCAAGTTGTGGTATCAGCAGATTCAAACATTAACTTGTAATAAACATCACTGTTCATATTACTCTGTAGATCGTAGAGGCACATACTGCAATTTGCTTAACTGCAGACCGTGCCTGCTGTCCTGGACCTTTCTAGGCATAAATTTAACAGATGGGTTTTCTCCTAAAATTGTGTATGAGAAACGTATATAAAAAACCCTAACAACGTTCAGCTCTACAGCTATGAAGTTTAAGTTTCATTTCGTTGACTTTTAATTTAACTTACTTTTGAAGTCAATAAAATATTTTACCTTTTTAGTTCTTTACCTTTTTAGCTCTCAGAGTTCTTCCTAAGTCGTAAGCCTTCTGTAGGGTTGCAACAGAGGTAAGTAGAGGTGATAAGACAGAGGTATGTAAAAGCATGAACAGCTAAGTTTAGTAAAAAACATTCCTATTTCTTACACTTAAGGAATTGGAGATCATCAAATGAAACAACCAAACAGAAGATTTAAAATACACCAAAAGAAGGTTATTTTTCTACACAACATCAGGGCAAGAGTGTGAAGGCCAAAGTTATAGCAATAACAGAAATTCATACAAGAAAAGCTCATCAAGATTATTGAATGTACATGTAAAGATATGACCTCTGATCAAGCAAGCTGCAGAGTGTGGAATACCAGAAGATGGCTAGGTGTAATAGGGGAAATACCAGTATCTGACTGCCATGTGCTTACTATCTTTCCCATTTTATCCCTGTCCTAGGTTATGATGTAAGATGTGCCCAAAAGTATGTATTCTATCACCATCTTCATGAGCTGCTGAAACCAGGTGGGGCAATGTTTCCCTTGCCTCCTCCTCCCAGACTGTCTTCTGTTAATGGGCCATCAATGCCTTGCCCATGACTGTGGATCACTCCCTCCAGGAGCCATCTCTGTTTGATGGGCAATCAAAGATCTGCGGCCAGACTCCCAGAACAACATCGGCCCCATGTGAGATGCTCCAGCGGGGGAGGAGAGGGCGGGCCTGGGGACTGCACCCGGGGGCGCGCGGGAAAGGGGCGGCGGCGGCGGTCGGGCTCTGGCAGTCACCGGGGGAGACAGACGGGCACTTCGGGCTGCTGCTGGACTACTTGGGACAGAGCAGCCACTCGAGGAAGACCGGGCCATCTGCAGCACCGCCGGCCCTTCGGAGGGGCCCGCGCCCTTCGGCAGGATCGCTGCTTCTGTGGAGCCACGTCTGCCATTGCAGGAGGACCGCAGCCACCGTTTGATCAGACTGCTGCCAGCACCCTGACCAGCAGGGTGTCAGGTCGTATTCTGACTCTGTCAGCGGGTTTTTGTTTTTGTTTTTTTTTTTTTCTTTTTGTGTACTGTTGCATTTGGGTTGTTGTTGTTTTCCCTTCTCTTTAATCTTCCCAGTAAAGAACTGTTATTTCTACTCCCATATCTTTGCCTGAGAGCCCTTTAATTTCAAAATTTTAGTAATTCGGAGGGAGGGGGTTTACAGTTTCCATTTCGAGGGAGGCTCCTGCCTTCCTTAGCAGACCTCTGTTTTTTTTTTTTTTTTCAAACCGAGACAATCCCTTATTGGCCACTGCCACAGACAGATACAGTTCTAAATAGTTCATGACTGCCCAGTAGAGCCTTAAGACATTTCTTATGCAAATTCACTGTATTAGACCTTTTAATGTTTTCCACAAATCTGTCTTCTACAGCCTTCAATCACTATTATTCTTTTTCCCTGATTTTATTTTCAAATTGGTCAATATTTTCCTGCTATGAAGACATGTAACTAGAATGTAACTGGTTCAGTCTCGTTGCAATGTCAAACCTAGATTTTAATTCCTGAGTAGGTTCTGGACAATCAAAAGAAACATACTTTTTTTCCCTAGAAGTTTCTAAAGCTTAGCATTATTTTAATAACCTTATTCAAGTAATTAATGCAGTTATTAAGTAAAGCCAAATAAATAAATCCTTACCAATAAGAGATCTCTTTACATCACTGCCAGATGGTGCCCTAAAAATTCAATACTTTATTATGAGAACCTTTTGTTTATGATTCTTGAGCCAGGTTCACTCCATGTGATTGCGTTCACATATACGCCAGTTTGAATTAATAATTTTGGGAGTTTGGTTTCATGAGGATCAGATGTTTCATTAAAATAGCAATATCAGATTTCTTCTTTACTAATATGTAATTCAGTCTTTCAATTTCCAACATAACACATAAGGTCTCTTTATCAGAGATGCATGTTTATCATTTATGATACTACCTTCATCCAGAGAACAGACTGTGAACCATGTGGACATGGGAGTTTCACTGACTTGAAAAGGACTACGTTCTGAAGAACTGCTCATCAAATCAGTGAGGGACTCGCTATGTTGCCTTACTAGTTTCTGGACTTTTCCTTCCAAATACTTTGTTTGCCACCTTTCCTGGAATGCAAGATGAATTGTAGGTCAGGTTAATAAAATTAATTACTTTATTCATCTGTTCGTTTATTTCCTTGACAATTATGATGCGTATTACCATGTTTGTGAATGCTACTTATTTCTAGTATTTCCTTGCATGTTATTCTTTATTCTATAATGTTTTCTATTAATTCCATATGCTGTTTCTTAAAGATTTACTTATAAAAAAAATATTTCCTTGCCACTATAGGACTCATTCTTGCAGTTGTTTTAAAGAAGGCTATCGTTTCAATGTTTTAAAAACAGAAAGGGAATGACCTGGATAATAGGCCTGTCAGTGTGATAGTGATATATGGCAAAGCAATTTGAACAGGTAATACAGAGTTTAATTAATAAAGAATTAAATACAAGTAATAAAATTAGTGCCAATCAACGTATGCTTAGGAAAAATATCTTAAAATATTAACTTTGTATTTTCTATTTACAAGATCATGCTTAGCTGATAAAAATCATACCTTACGACTATTATATTTACACTTCTGTAAGGTATTTGACTTAATATGATATTCCATTTTAATTAGGGGTAAGATATCAATAGTCAAAAAAGTAAAGCTTAGTAGAAACTGGAAAAATGACAAATATGAACATTGTTAGTCACTGACTGGATATACTTCTAGTGAAGCCTGGAAAGCACTGGTTCTTGACCCTTCAGTACTTAGCATGCTTATGAATGACCAAGAACAAAGAATCAAATCATTTAATCATAAAGTCTGAGAAAAAGAAAACAATTGGAGAGGACTAAATAATGAAGAAGGCTTGTACAGGACAGCTTAATGATATGGCAAATCTGGGCTCACTGCATGTGTGTGGTAATACAGAAAAAAAATAAAGTGCCCACAGGACCACACACTGCAGGACATACCCACAGGGCAGGGGACTCTCTTCTGAAAAGTACTGACTATGAAAAAATATTTGGGCATTCAGGCCTGTTACCAGCTGAACAGGATTTCCCACCTGAGCACTGTAGCCAAACGTGGAAACGCACAGTAGCAAGAGCTACTAAATAGTGGCAATGGAAATGCAGCAGTAGAAAGGTCATTACTAACTGGTAAGATGGCACTGGCATGAGTCTACCGTAATTCTGTGCTGAATTGTTTTGCCCCACTTCCCAGAAGAAAGCTGAAAACTTTGAGGAAGTTTAGTGGAAATACACTAAAATAATTAAAAGGCCAGAAAAGATGTCTTGTGGTAAAAGAGTCAAGAAATTAAGTCTCCTCAGGTTACGAAAAAGAATGCTATGGTTTGACTTGGACATGAGCATACCTAAAAGAGGAAAATATATACGATGGTAGAGTTCTTGGTCAAGCAACCAAACATACAGCAAAGATGTAAGAAAATGGCTGGAAACTGCAAGCAGGCAAATTTGGACTCAAATAGGCTGAACATTTTAAAAAGAATTCTCCAACATTGTATCAAAACTATCAAAAATACAATAGATCTATAGACAATTTGAATTCAAAATTTAAATTCCTCTACTCAGCACTGGTAATTCCGCACCTGGAGTATTGTGTCCATCTCTGGGCTCCCCAGTATAATAGAGGCGTGGACATACTGAAGAGAGTCCTGTGAAGGGCTACAAAGACAATTAAAAGACTGGAGCACTTCTCAAATGAGGAAAGGCTGAGAGGGTTGCTGCTGTTTAGTCTAGAGAAGAGAACGCTCAGGATGAATCTCATCAGTGTATACAAGTACTTGAAGGGAGGGTGTAAGGATGGAGCCAGACTCTTTTCAGTGGTGCCCAGTGACACAACCAGAAGCAGTGGGTACAAACTGAAACACAGGAGGTTCCCTCTAAACATCAGGAAACACTTTTCACTGTGGGGTGACCGAACACTGGAATAGTTTGCCTAGAGATGTTGTGCAGTCTCCTTCCTAGGAGATGTTCAAAAGTCATCTGGACATAATTCTGGACAATCAGTTCTAGGTGTCCCTGCTTAAGCAGGGGTGTTGGACCAGGTGACCTCATGAAGTCCCTTCCAGCCTTAACCATTACGTGACTCCACGATTCTGTGACAGTTGAGCTTAACTGGTACTGGTTACTAGGTCATACTAATGCTGGAGTTTGATAACAGGTGGAGTACTGCAGGATCATGCTAGGAATCATGTTGTTTAACATCTTTTACAATGACCTGGAGGAAAGGTTGGCATGTGCTGTCACCAGATTTGTAGATGATTGGGAGGGAACCCATTCAAATGCAGCACTGCCATTCAGAGTCAGGAGGAACAGGCTTATGGGAACCTCAGGAAACTCAACAAGGACAAACGCAATGTCCTGGGTTTGGGAAGGAAGGAACCCTTGCAATGGTACAGGCACTGTCTGACTGGGGAACAGCCCTGCTGGAAAGTACCTGGCGGTGTTTGTTGACAGAAAGCTGAACATGAGCCAATAGTACGCCCTGGCAGCAAAGAAGGTCAACAGCTTCCTGGGCTGTATTAACAGAAGCACAGCCAGTAGAGCAAGGGAAGTGATTATCCCCCTCTACTTGTTAGACCACATCTGGAATACTTCACCCAGTCTTGGGAATCCCATTGTAAGATATTGAGAATCTGAAGCAAGTTGAGCAAAGGACTGTCAAGATGGTCAGGGGGCTGGAGCACTTACTCTGCAGAAGATAGAGAGGGAACTGGACTTTTGCAGCCTAGAGAAGACTTCAAGGGGCAATTAACAGCAGCCTTGCAATATTAATAGGAGATCATTAAGAAGGCAGAGGCAGGCTTTTAACAGTGATGCACACCAAGAGGACAAGAAACACTGGACAGGAATTGGAACAGGAAAGGTTCAGACTGGATATGACAAGACACTTTTTACCACCAGGATAGCAAAGCACTGAACAGATTGTTCCAGAAACGACATACAGTTTTCATCCCTGGAGATTTTCAAGATTCCAACAAGATAAAGGTCCAATCTACCTTGTCTGATTTCAGAGCCAACCATGCTTCTCTTAGACCAGAGATCTCCTGAGGTTCCTTCCAACCGGTATTTCTATAGGATAGAATACTGGTTTAAGAGTATGCTGGGCTTCAAACCATAACTAAATTCTGCCTAAAATAAACTTTTGTTTTACAGCTGGTCAAATTGGATGTTTTCTTCCTGGCCTTTTAATTAATACATTTTATGAATCTATCATTTCCCCACGTTTTACTTAGTAGAGTTAGTTTTAAACAGTCTAGGAACTTAACTTTCAGCAAAAAAAGACAAGTTCATAGATTTCATAGATTTCTAGGTTGGAAAAGACCTTAGAGATCATCCAGTCCAACCATCCCTAATCTCCCATTAAACCATATCCCTAAGTAGATCATCCACCCTTTTCTTAAACACATCCAGGGATGGGGACTCAACCACCGCCCTGGGCAGCCTATTCCAGTGGCTGACAACCCTTTCAGAGAAGAAATTCTTTCTAACATCCGACCTGAATCTCCCCTGACTAAGCTTATATCCATTTCCTCTTGTCCTATCACCCATCACTAATGTAAAGGGCCCTTCCCCCACCTCCCCACCATCCCTTCTCAAGTATTTGTAGGCTGTAATCAGGTCTCCCCTCAGCCTCCTCTTCTCCAGGCTAAACAGCCCCAACTCCCTCAGCCGCTCCCCATAAGTTTTATTTTCCAGCCCCTTGACCAGTTTAGTCGCCCTTCTTTGGACTCGCTCCAGCAGCTCAATGTCTCTCTTAAAGCGAGGGGCCCAAAACTGGACACAATATTCCAGGTGCGGCCTCACCAGTGCCGAGTACAGGGGCAGGATCACTTCCCTATTCCTGCTGGTCACACTATTCTTGATACACGCCAGTATCCCATTGGCCTTTTTGGCCACCTGGGCACACTGCTGGCTCGTATCAAGCCGGTAGTCAACCAACACCCCCAGGTCCTTCTCCGCCAGGCAGCTCTCCAGCCACTCTTCCCCGAGCCTATAGCGATGCGTGGGGTTTTTATACCCCAAGTGAAGGACTCTGCAATTAGAAAGTTACATTTCTCCTTAATGTCATTGTATGAAGCAATCTTATTATTAAAGTAGTTGCTATATCAAAGACACTGATTTTCATCTTAACATAAAAGATAAACCAGATAGGATGGTATGCACCATATTTTGTCATCCTGATGCACAAGCAGTTGCACATGCAACTGTTACTAAAGTAGAATTTACATTTATTAATGCACAGATATCGAGTTGAAATAACACTCCTAAGAGAAGGAAGATGATGGGAAAAATATTTAACACTAACACAACACCTTTATGTGTTCCTCCTTTTCTCTGCAGAAGAATCAGAGAGATTGAAGAATAGAGTAACCTCATTTAAGACTCCCTCAAATTTGAGTTTTTAACACAGCATGAAGCATTAGCTTGCTATTCATCTCAGCCTAACGAAGTAAGTGCCTTTTCATTTAAGGCAAATCGCAAACAACAACAAAAAGTCCTCTACTACATCTTTCAAGGATAACCCCTAGTGATCACATGACTTCTGGTTACCAGCAATGAATTTGGTGAACAAGCAGAATTATAAGTGACTCATGGCTACTGTGCTCTCAGGATTTATGCAACTTAATAAAAGAAGCTCCAGGAGAAAATGAGACTAACATAATCATAGAGCACCCAATATATAGAAAAGTAGACTGCATTGTACAGTACATTAATGTCATAATGGAAACAGCTCACTGGATGTCATTCCCTGGAGCCTCTGACTCACCACAACTCAGCCACTTGTGGTGGCTTTTGGAAACATGTTCCACTTTACATATTTAAGCCCTATAGAGACAATATCTTCAAAGGTTCAGCATCAAACCAATTCACTGTTTTCATCTGAAGATCTGTTCTCTGGTTGTTTTAACTGAATAGGGCTCCAACAAGATATAAAAGCTGTGGAAATATGTATGTCATGTGTCCCTGATGACTTTGTACATCTAGTGAGGTTCAGGGTGCATTTTTGTTCTTGTAATAAACAATAATCATGTTACAAACATTAATTACAGGGAGTAATGCCCCAGGGAGTGATGCATTTACACACAGAGCGGGATGTAAATCTGCAAAAAATAAGAAAAATATATTTAATGTTTTACTTTTCTTTAGATATACTGTGGATATGAACAGGATTTCTAGAGTTTTGATAGCCTACTATAACTATAACTAGCTGTAGACATTTCAAGCTAGGTAGAAAGAACTTTGCAATTCAAATTTAGAGAAGACTTTCCACTATGTGACTTACTTGGTCACGAAGCAGTTCTGTGCAAAAGAAGAAAATAAGATTTAAGACACCTTAACCCTACAGGTATTCATAACTTTTTTTTGCTTCACTGAAAGAAATCTTGTGACATGTTGTTTTCTTTCTTCTTTGTAAATTCACCAAAAATAACCTCCCAATAAACTATGCAAAAACATTTGGATAGTGTTTCTCTGTACTCTAAGAACAAGAATGACTTTGTTGAAAGTGTTTCCTGACATTATTAGAGTTGGTCATTCAGTGTGCATTTGAATACACTTTACACACAACAAAAATATTTAACATACATTTAAATACATTAGTCTATTTTGAAGTCTGAGGAGCAGAATTTGGCCCCAATTATCTTTTCTTGTATTTAACTAATCTTATTTCATGATTCTACACATTAAACAAATAACAGCATAACTGTTATTATGAAAGACCAAATGGAAAAACCTTCAGTTGTTACTCTGACATTACTGAGGGACCAAGCCAATTCAGGAGAGAACATGAGCACATATTTTATTTGAATTATGAGCAGATTTCAAAAGTTAGCTGTTTACACTGTGGTTAACAGTTTAAGACTAACTTTGACTGTATAAATACTTGATGTCAAGTATAAGCTACACATCCAGGTTCTGTCTGTAGTAAACTGAGACATGTTCCAAGCGGTGAAATTATCCCCTTTATTGTAGATAACTATCTTAAAATGGAACGAGTAAAGGTGCTTATCTCGCTCCATTGGCTAAAGACTACCTTAACCTAACTTATAGATGGTTACATTTAGATAAGATGAAATTAAAAGGGCCATCTAAGAATTTCTTGAAATGCTGTTCTAACCTGGGGTTGAAAATACAGAGAGATTTGAAGGGTAGCAAGATACACTTCTGCAGAAACACAGGCAGTAAAATCAAAATGCAGAAAAATGTGGGCTGGGTACTCAGTGGGACAGAGATTGTAGTGATAACGGACTTGAAAAAAGCTGAGGCACTAACTGCCTTCTTGGGTTCAGTTTTCAGTTCTAAAGGTGTGCCATCAGGCTTCCCAGGTTCCTGAGCCTAGTGGTAAGAGATAAGATCATTATCCACACGACTGGAAGATTAAGTAAGGGATCACTTAAGCAAATTGGACATACACGAGTCCATGGGACCAGATGGACTGCATCCAAGGATGATGAGGGAGCTGGCCAATGTCATTATGAATCCATTCTCCATCACCTTTGAAATGCTGTGGCAACTATGAGGAGGGAAGCTCCCCTATGACTAGAAACAGGCAAACGTTACACCAACCATCGAGAAAAATAAGAAAGTGGTTCCAGGGAACTACGGGTTTTTCAACTCAAACTACATCCCTGGGAACAGTATGAAGCAAATCCTCCTCAATGTCATAACCCGGCACATATAGGACAACAAAAGGTAGGCAAACATTGGAACAGCTAAGCAAGCAAATTAAACATTGACTACTGCTGAGAAAGTCTGTAGAACCTCCATCCTTGGTGATCTTCAAACTTTGACTGGGCAAGGCCTCAAGCAACCTGATTTAGGTTAGCCCAGCTTTGAACTGGGTTAGACTAGGTGACCTCAGGAGCTGCCTTCCAATCTAAATTATTCTATAATTCTAAATAGTGGTATTATTCATAGTTATTAATTAATAACTATTAATTAATAATTGATACATTAATACTTAATGTCTCCATGAATCAAGGCTCTCCTGGATGAAAAAGTCCTGGATGACTTATGTTTTAAAAATTTTATCAGTGAAAGGAAAATGTCTTGCATAGCAATCTAAATAAAAAGCGCAGCTTTCCTCTTACTCATAACTCATGTCAGTTATCCATGCTTTCTCTTTCCGATATGTAAAACATATTTTCAATACAAACCAGAAATAAAGACAGGGTCAAGACTTAATAATTTAGTTCTTAATTGAAGTTCAGTGGAATATAGGTAACAACGTCGAAGAAAAGGATGTAGAAACTCTCACATCAGCTGGTGCTTATCATTACATGTATCTAGAACTCTCTTTATTCTGATTCCATAGGTGTCTAAACTCAAGGGCAGTTGCATTCTGGGGTCGCAGGTTAATATCCCCCTAAATCTATCAGAATGCAAAGAGACAAAGCAAAGAGGTTCTCTACCTCAGAGCAAACCAAACATACCTGAACAGTGCAGAGTAAAGCACAGAGCACAGCTGACACATTTGCTTTCAGGATGGAACTTGTGACGGTGACCAGAATTTCATAAAAACTCTGATCTAGGAACCAGGATACTTGGCTCCCATTTTTGTTCACCCTTAGGAGATTCCAACTCGCATCTCTTGCCTCCAAAAATACTTCTTAAAAAGGAGGTGGAAATTCTCTATCCACCCTTTGTGTTGATACTCATGATTATTATAAAATAGTCTCAACTTTTTCTGTCCTTTTTACTTCCTACATATTTTTTCCCAGTATATGCTGAGTTTTCTGATGAAGTTTCCAACACAATATCGAATGATTAACCCAAAAAAACGTACGAAACTCAAACAAACATATGAACGGTAGACTAAAAAGCTTCTCAGTTTTGGTAGCTTCTGAATGCATTAAAATGATGAGGGGAAGCAAAGAGAAGCAGGACACGTTGGCGTTGGACGCCAGTGACACTGGATTAGCCTGCAGCTGGGACTTTGTACTGCCGTCCTCACGGGCCCGTTGCCTCAGTGATGTTAATCTGTAACACCCCAATGTAAATCATGCATTGCTGCACTATAACTACATAAGACTACTCTACGAGAACGGATACTCCACGTATAGCTTAAATACCCTGTCTTCTGCAGGGCTGTAAACAACCCTTCAAACCAGTAACTGTGCCAGTGCAATATTACTGTCACTATGTGCTTGCAGTTTTTCCAGCCCAAGAAGAACACGTCATAAGTTCCATGCTGTATTTCCTGACAAGTTAGTGCTTTATGTTAAACTTAGACCTCAAGCGACCTGACATTAATGATGTTTATCTTCCACTTAGGCTGCTAGATACTAAGAAATGTTTCCTTCGTTCCTAGACCAGCCAAGCCAGCCTCGATCCCCGTTCTGTCATTCCGGCTGGGAGCCACAACGAACAGCAGCACGAAGATTTTTACAGGAGGTTAGGGGGCTTGGAGCTTGTCTCCTGGTGATAAAATTAGAGAGGAGAATTAAAGTGATTACACTCTAAAAATGACTTACTAGAAGTGACAGGGTTTTTTAACCTAAATATTTTTTAAGTACCAAATTTGTCACTCCTGTAAGTTATATGTTACTAACTGTAAAATTATTTTATTGCAACAGTAAAAGAAATGAAGTACTTTTAGCGAATGTTTTTAGATAAATCAGGAACCTTGCATTCAATTCACATTTTATTTGCTTATATAAGGATTCTTTTATTTTTGACTGAGTTGCTGCAGACCTCTGAATCATGAAAAGAAATGTGGGTACTCATAGCTCTGCCAGCCCCCCCAGTTAGTGTCTCCTGAGCCAAAGCAAGCCACTGAGCAAGGGAAATTTAAAAACTAGGTAGTTAAGACTGCTGAGGCGGTCTAGTGACGATTTAGAAGATGTTTCTGAAGGAGAGACACAGAAAGTATACCACCACACAGGCTGCATGCTGCAATTATTGCACATGGTTCTGAATACTGTGTGCGCCAGTTAGGGCCAAATCCTTCCCGTTACTCCTCAAGAGCCTCCAGCCAATTTAGACACTTTGTTCTCTGCAAATCCCACTTCACCACATTCTAGTCTGCAGCCTCTTTTATAAGATGCAGCAGTGGCAAAATAGATTCAGAAGAACAAGAAAGGCTAAAACCAACATCCATGATGAAGAGCCTTCTGGTTCATCAGCTTCAGAAGACCAGTAGTCCCTGAGACCTTGCTCAGGTACCTCAGGAGTGTTTGCTGTTTTACACAGCATCCCAATCTCCAAATCCTCTTTTCTGTGTTTTCAAGATGATATTTATAGTGGCAATAATAAACAGGATGATAGCTTCCTCTTGAAGAACCTACACCACAACTGCTTCCCCATTAATCTTCCTCTTTCACTTATCAAGAGGGCTATGGCGAAGAGTCTGCCAGGAGAAAAGGGGCACCTATAGGATTTGTCTTAACTACCACCTTTAGATATCTATGTTCAAGTTATCACAGCTTTAGACTACACGAAATACATACGATTTAAGTGTAACTGAAATCCTAACTCTCATTTGCAAGCGGCAGTGAGAGGTTGCGGTGTTTTGTGCATGGCTGTAAATAAACCCCTACAAATTCCTCTCTAGCTCAGTGCCTGGGCAAGTATTTAAGACTAGTTATTTGAGTGAAGTCAGCTTGCAACCAACCATACTGCAGAGCAAACCACATCATTACTTCAGTTAGACCACCTCAATTATAATCTAAATTCCAGGAGACCATCTAACTTCACTTAAAAGGCTCATTAAACTCAAGGTGAAGACTGTGGTGGGGAGGAGGCCGTGTTCCACTTGGGTGTGGGACTTCACTGCAGAGAAATACCTGAGATATAGCTAGGCTTGACTTTGAAGTTAAATGCATAATTATAAGCCACAGCCATTCTCTATAGCCTGCTTTTCAAACATGGGAATTTGGTACAGGAAAAATAAAGAGATTTGGTGATTCATGTCTGTATTAAAACTGAGTATATATACATTGATTATTAATAAAGTACAGCATTACGAAGATGAAATGAACTATATCTGTGCTAAGTACAGTAGGATTTCACGGCTGTCAGTATACCACACTACAGCCACTGAAAATCACACATCAGGCTTGAGGACTAAGTCTTCACAAGTGCCTTTGTTTGGTGTGGGTTTTTTGGCTGATCTGTCCTAGTTCACTTACCAAGAATTCATAAACCTAACAGGTGACCTAAAAAGAATGTTTTAAAATGATATGACATAAAGAACGAGTGGTCGGTTGAGAATATTTTTTATGATACATACACGAGATAGGTATTTAGAGTGTTATTAACATATTACTGGAACCAGGTATGAAAAAATGACATGAGGTTACATCTTTCAATTTGTCCTCTTCTGGTATATAGAGAAAACAATGAAGATTGGGGCATGCCCCATCCCTGGAGAGGTTCAATGCCAGGTTGGATGAGGTTTTGAGCACTCTGGTCTAGAGGAAGGTGTCCGTGGCCATGGCAGGGGGGTTGGAACTAGATGATCTTCAAGGTTGTTCCAAACCATTCTGTGATTCTATGCTCTGTCCTTTCAATGTGTAAATAACCACATGTGCATGTGACCAGCTTTAACAACTGAGCATTTGAAATGACTACAATTAGCAACCAGTAAACTACTCAGGGGAATTTGTGAAAGTAAATTCTAGTATTTGTGCACAGAAAGGTTTAGATTGGTGTCTGACTCAGAAAGGTAAACAAATGTTGTTTAAAAACAAAGTCTTCAAAGGAAGGTCAGTGGCTAAAACGTCATCTTCAGATAATGGCTTTAAATCCTACTTTTGAGACTGGAAAGTCCATTTTGGCTTGTATTCCAATCAATTTTGTGCAATTTTGATTATAATTTATCAGATAACAGAAAATCTTTAAATCTAGATAAGAGAGAGATTTGCTAGTTTATAGCCATATATAAACTATCATATGGTATGAGACACTGCGCAATGCCAGAGATTGAAATAAAGATTTCTGATGTTATCAAAGTTATGTAATATCAATTTAAAAGTAATCTAGTTCTTCAGAAAACAGATTTTTTTCTAGCAAAATTTCAGAAACAAACTAAAACATCCAGAAACCTGGAATTTATAAGCAACTGCTTTTCTGTTTGTTTTTTTTTTTCCGATGTGTGTGATTAAACCTTGTACTTAAAAAGTATCAAATCCAAAAAACATTACATGTATTTATCTCTAAGTTCAATGGATGAGACGCACCAGCCATAACTATCTCCAATACACTTATTTAACCAAGGGAGGCCTAAAATGTTTGTTTCCTCTCCATATACAAGTCTTAATAAAAGATGAATGAAGAGGAAAAAAAACTACAAAAGTTGACAGCAACACCAACAGAACTTTTTCCAGTGTTTTCACAGGGGGTAAGCAGCAACTGGAGTCTTTACACTGTATTCATAACTAGAAGTAAAAAGACTGGCTGGAGGAGGACGACACTAAAGAGGAGGAAGGTTGCCCTCTTTATTGTATATATTTTAACTTACAGCTAGAACCATTCATATTGTAAATACAATCTAAGCAAAAATGTAGAAAGTTATGCTAAAAAGGAGAACAATTTAGGTTTAAAATAGTAATGTCAGCTGAAAAAAATAACGAGGAAATTTTTAAGTCTAATTAAGCTTTTTTCCCCTCTGGTAACATATAAAATGCCAGATCTTCAAGTCATCCACATACAGCTGGATATATCTCTGATCTTGTACCACCCTGTTACAAACAGTATGCACAACACAGAGCACACAACAAATTTACATGGAGTCTGGAGATAAAAATCATCCAGTGAGTCTCAGTTATCTGATTTCAAATTCTGTCAAGGGGCAATAATTTGTCATTTCGGAACACAAAGGGGAAGAATGACATTCCTTATTGCACAAAGACATCTCTTTACTTTAGATTATTTCCAAATGCAGCTACTGCTTAAAGGTTTGGAGTCTGATCCTTTTTTCCATAGCACAATGACAAAAAAAAGCTCAGAAGCCAAGGACAGGGAAAGAGCTGATTTAGCATTTTCCCATTCTAAATTCCTCTGTGAAAGGGTTTTAAGTGTGAAGAAGTCAGAATAGGTAGGTAACATGCACTAGAGCTAGTTTTGTTATTAACTCTTCCTCTGCAATTTCAGGAAAATTTAGAAAGAAACAGGAAAGGGGTTGGGGGGAGAGGAAAAAAAAAAATGTATTTTTTTAATTCTCTGTTAGTAACCTGAAACAGGAAAGAAAAAGAGAGAGAATCATACAGAATGACTAGGTCAGGCAGAAGAGACTGATCATGGAATAACTTGGACTTCTTGTTGATTCCCAGGTTTATCATTCATTTTTGATAGCACCAGCAGAACCCAAGACAGTGGGGGGAAAAAGGAAAGATAAAAAGAAGGATTCTGCACATTTTCTGAAGCTCACATTTCTTTTAACCATGAAGCGCTTCCTCAAGTTAAGAAATCTTCCTTATGGTTTCATTTCTCCTCCCCTCCTGCCTTCAACTATTGTCCTTAAAAGAACAGTTTCGGAAGCTCTCCCTTTTCCCTCTCTTCTTACTAACCCTGGCCATAATCACTCTCAAAATTAAACCACACTATATACAAGGTCTTAATTAGTTTTGCTACTGATTCATAAAACTTGCTATGCTCCATCTGCAAAAAGCATCTATTTTGCCCTATTTCCAGTATAAAAAACTCATGCTGATAGTTCAGCTGTTGTTAGCACAGGCTGGCGTGGTGATTTCTTCTCCAAAGTATTTATCACATCAGTTTTCACTACATCCAAAATTATACCATAAAAATAACATATTGGTACGTCTAAACAGCATCAACTCCTTCCTTCAAATCGTCCCTTTATAAAATGGAATTGTGAAATCCCTGGCCAGGACTTCAAGACTCCACAATCCCAGGTAAGCTCACAATTAAAATTACTGCCTTTTAAAACCCTTGCTTAATTGATGCCAGGTAGTTTTGAACTAGCATATCACTACCTTAAAGGTCACTTAATGGTATTACCTGTTTCTATCCAGTAGTGTAACTACCTGTTTGATTAAACATTACACACATAATGTGCTCCTGCAGACATTTAACTTTATAAACCACTATATATCAAATAGTCAGATATTTAAATAACTTTGCAGATCTTGGCCAAGATCTCTCAGCAATTACTACAAAATCATTCTATCTTGTCTTAGATCACACCTTCAACAGGAAAGCTCAGTTAGCCACAATATTTCCTACACGATTAAACCCCTCATGGTGAGACAATGCTCCAGAGGATCAACAGAAGACAGACTTCCACGTTTTCCATACTACTTGGCCAGGACAACAGAGCCAGATAACCTGAACCTGTAACTTGGACATATACAGACACTTCGAGACACCTGCAAAGATGGTCACACTTTTAAAGCAAATAGCCACAAAATCCCTTGGAGATGGTGCCAGTAGAATGTCTTCATCCCTGACCCCAGGCACATAGATTTATTTAAGGCCCCTTAACATAAAGGACTACTCAGAAAAGCAAGTAAGAAGCAGCTTACCTAAACAAATAGGCTAACAGAAGTCACCAGACAGGCCACATACAACAGTTCGTAAACCAATGCCAAAACTATCTTTGAGATTTAAAAAGAGTAGTAGTATTTGATACAAACTTTTACTATAACATTTGGAAAATATTACTACAGCTTCTTACATAGGAATCAGAGAACAGGTTTGGGGTTTTGTCATGCATCATCATTCTCTGAAATATAAAGCAGTTCTTAGATATACTCTCTGATTGGCATTTAGTATACTGGGTGTACCCAGAAAACAAAGTACTCATATTTGTTCAAACATTCACCCACATGCATGTATTCACAGAACGAGAGAGAGAGACACTCTCTATATGTTGGCATTTCCAGAAGCCTAAAATTTTGCAGTCCTTTTTCTTAAAAAAACTCATTTAACCTTTCCAAAGCTACAGGTCTAAAGTCAGTTCAGGCCACTCACTGGCAAAGTCTATGCAATGGTGAAGTCTTCCTCCCATGTGGATGATGATGCCCCGTTGAAGCACCTGTTCTCCTACATGGCCATGCCCAAGAGATGTCCAACAGCTGTGATGCTTTACGTCCATTCAGTGATGATTGTTCTCATTCACCTGCAGTCCCAGCACAAAGCTGGAGAGCAAACTAAGACTGGGCTAAGTGAAATCATTCCTTTAGACAGATCTAGTGCATAACGTGTCATTTCCACCCTTGTTGTTTGCTACTCACCTATTGTACCCTCCAGCTTTCCCTTGGAACTGAACATACGGGATGCACCATCACTGGAAATACACCTCAACACAGCCAAAGTTATACATTTTCCTTTGAAACAAACTAGGCATGCTGTACTTTACAGACAGCTGCATAAAAGGAAAAGCTTTGGCTATGCCACAAGTTACTAGGCCACCAAACCATAAGGATTTAACTTTGACTTCTCTTTTTTTATTAATAGAGGCATAAGCATAATCCTCCAGGCATGAATGCCAGGAAGGCAAGGCAATGAGAATAAATGTTTAATGCTGCTGAATGGGCATAGCAACCGTACTCCCTGCCTCCAGCTAAATATCGCTACTACAAAGGCGTTCTTCCAGTTATCACTACTAATAGTTGTTGCTGGGCAGGTATGTATATAGGAACCACAGTTCAAAAGGGGGGGGGGGGGGGGGGGGGGGAGGCAAAAAAAGAGAGTCTAATCATTTTTTGTTACAGACCAGAGTTCTGCTAAAGAAATTTAATCCTTTTTCCAATATGGAAAGAAGCCAATTGTGTACAAGTTTACTGCAATTTCAATCAGTGTGTGAACTCCAGTAACAGTGATTAAAACAACCCCTTCCTCCTCCCTTAAAACAAACAAAAATCCCACCCAAATCAGCCACTCAGACTGATAAATTCTTCCCTCCATCCTTCCCTCCCCCAGAAGTTGTACCTTCAATGCGGCAAGAACTTCCCCAGATCAGAGGACACTGTCAGCACAGGCTGACCAATCTCAGAGGGTTTTTTTTCGGTTTTTTTTTTTTTCCTTTTCTTCAAGATACTCCGTGTTAACAGCTTGAGGGGGTTCAATCAGCACTGCTTTGATCTCGGCTGGAACTATAATTATTTAACATTGTTACAAGGATTTCTATAATCCATCCTACCATTAAATCCCTTTTACACCCTCATCTTCTGAAGGCTAATCTGCATCCGTACACTCAGTTTGTCTCTTCAGCTGGTTTCATCAGGCTCTGGCATTCTCCAACATCCAGAGTGATGGTTCTTTTTTTTCTAATGAAATCATTTTCTTTCAAATTGAAAAGCGCAAAAGGTCTTGTGCATTTGCTACCTTTTGATGAGATAGCTATATAACACCAATATAATCCACTGTTTGCTGCAAACTTCCTCCCAATTTCATAAAATTCATTTTCTCTATGGTGTTTTCATTGAATTGATGATACATATGCGTGTGTTATATACATAGCTAGGGAAAAAAAAAAAATCAAATGAACACCAGCAGATGCTTTTTGAAAATACAGCAAAGCCAAGAATAGTAATAGTGTGCTCATTTCTCTCTATACTCTTGCTTGATAAATACCGTAGGAGACACTGTATCCAAACTTGGAAGGCTAGGTAAATAAATTTGCAAGGCTTGAAGAGAAAACGGAAATATTTTATAATAATAATAATGTATGAAAGACACACACCACATGGAAAAAAGACTTTTAACAGAATCAAAGGAAATAAATGAGAGAAAGAGAATGAATACAGAGCAAAGTAAGAATGAAAAGCATGAACAAAATCAGACCAGGAATATAAAAGGAGATGATCAGAAACTATGAATGATCAAAAGGGAACGGAAAGAACAAAAAGCTTTCCTTTTTAAAAAAAAAAAAAAAAAGGAAAGGGAACTTGACAAGGAAAATGGCATTTTTTTCAGCATATGCGTACGAGTACATTGGGGAAACTGCCACACTGCTGCATGCGTTTTCTGTGAATCAATCATTTTTTAAGCAGACAAAATGTACAGACGTTTGCTCCAGTCAGCACCGCTGGCCTGTCCCCTCCACAGCCACCGTGCTGTCACCGTCTGCAGGGGAGAGGGGGAACTGGGCGCAGGCAGGAAGGTGGGGATGACAAATACGACGGGTAAGTAACATTGGGGATGATTACAAGGGAGACCCACATATCAGCTTATGTGCTACAGCTTTCATACGAAGTAAATTCATTCAGATAGATAATCTCATCCCCTCAATCCCACAATGCATACCTATAAGGTTAATTAAAACCAGTATATATGGACTTTTATTATTACAAATACTGCATAAGGAAGGCAAAAAGTGAACAGCAGGTAGTGTCTGTACAAAAGAAAAATCGAAGAAATAAAGTTGATGAAAAATATAAACAGGATGGGCCACAATTAAGAAAGTCACTTAGAGAAAATAAGAGCTTTAAAAGGGTAAATTTTCTCTTATTCCCCTTAAGTGCTAAGATAAGGTTTAGTTTATCAGCTGACACTTGAGAAAATCATCAAGCAACAGTCATAATTCTAAAATATTGCTTGGACATAGCTAATAATTAAAACAATAGGCAGTAGATTCAACTTATTTTCAGAAGAAAAAACTAAGAGGCACTGATGCTTCACATAGGGTATTTCAGAATGCCTCTTCAGTCACATTTATGGCACTTCTTTATTTTAAAAATACATAAAAGATGATTAAAAAATATTAACTCTTTCCTAGATTTGTCATTAGGAACATTTTGTACATTATATATCACAATCTTTTTCTATCTCTGGGCAATATTTTAACATCTTCTCAATTCATAATATTGGTATGTTCCTATATATAGTTACAGCAAAAATCTTACTACTAGCAAATAAATAGGATCAAGACTCGCGGACTATGCCACCATAAGACTGTATTTTACAGCTGTACTCAGGGCCATGAAATAAGACAGTGTTTTTAAAATCAAAAATAGAAAAAGGATCATAGAATCCAAATTTGGTATAATTTAAAAAAATCAACATATTATGTAAGATCTTACTATCCCACCAACAATGATGTCGCTGTGAAATGAAAATGAACTGCAGCCTCGAGATTTAGCTCCTACTTCTCAAAAGAAAAAAACCTATTCATTTTAAAAAGTACACATAAGCCAAATCACCTTGTGTATTAAGATAAGGATTTTAATAAAAAATGTTTCAAAATAGGAAGTTAGAAAACCAAGCAAATTCACAAAACAATTATGTTCTGTAATTAACAGAAATTCAAGAAGTTACAATTTGAAGTCTTTACTTACTCTATTCAGAATTCTGGGTCTTACCGAAGTAATTTACTCACCCTTTAAGGCCCTTTTACATTGTCAGAGGAGTGGAAAGGGGCCTTTAGCATTACTTCCATTTGCATCCCTATTAATTATGCAAGCTAACAGTTTGCTGAGTACACAGAAAGTGCCATGATAAAGGCAGCTCCTTCCTGGAAGAGCTTCTGACCTAAGGCCACAGTCCTACAAACACTTACATATGTGCTTAACTTAATGCATGCGAGCAGTTCTTTGTTTAATAGCATGCTCATACGCATTAAATTAAAAGTTTGTAAATGCTTTGCAAGATGGGAGCCTAGAAGACCAGAAGCATTCTTCTAAAAGGAGATTTTCTTTTTTCCTTACTACCTGGAGAGAAAAACAAAAGTAAGAAAATAAAGACTTACTGATTCTGTTTTCAAATGCCAGGTTAGTCTACAAAAATAGATTTAAGCATGTACTTCTTGCACTGCTGTATGAAGTCTTTTTCTCGGAGACTTAAGGTATTCTCAGATGCCCGAAAGTATACTTGTTCCTATCTCTCATCAATAACAAAACCCAGGCAGATGAACACTTGCCTGGTGACTGTGGTTAACAGTCTTTCTCCTAAAAAGTAAGTGCATTTCTGAGTCTTATGCAAAAAATATATGCATTCACACATTAACTAGTCATTAATAGACTACGCATTAACTCCATCAGTATCAATGTGCACTTTTCTATTTACTTCCACAGTACCAGAAATTTTAATGATATATTCTGAGATCTTTAAAGGCCAAGTTTGATCACCTTGACATAAAATACTAAATTTCTGCCTCCTGTTAAAATTTAAATTAGCATAAGTCATTGCTGAAATTTGGGCACATAGCTGTCTAACAGTATCCACAGTGCTTATTATCACATTTCTGGAGAGAAGACAATGCTAAACTTGGCGATATGTGACAGTATGTTACTCTGCAAATAGCTCCCCGACATCAATAGGGCATCACACAGAGTGATGAGTACTCCAACTGAAGGTGCCCATGTCAGGTTACAGCAGTTAGCTTCAGTATTTGGTATTCTTTATTTATGCATACAGACTGCTTAATATAGATAAAGCAAAGCTCTGACTGCTGGTGAGCAAAATAAAGTCATATTTCACAGTTATGATGTCATCAAAGGACTGTATTTCATGGCTATAACATCTTTGCAAATATATACATAAAGTGGTATCCCCAAGGAGCACTACTTGCTAAGTCTGCCTGAGGTCCAGCAAGGTGGACCTCCTTAAATTCCATTTAATGTACATTAAGATTTGAATATCAAGGAAGTCTAAATAGCCTGAGGGTAGAAAAGGCATTCTGAGTTTTATACACTGTAGCATACTTGCCATATTACATGAATTTTTCTATATATTATGTGCTGTGTTATCTTCAATTCACTCTTTTTAAATTTCAGCACCCTATTTTCCTTTTATGCATTTATCTGTGCATATATGCTTTATATATTTATTATATGTAATTACAAAATTACAACTCAAGTGAATCTCATGTAATATATAAACTATCATCGATGCAGTCTCAGAGTTTCAGATCTTGAAAATAGAATTTGATTACTTTATTCATTCTAAACCAATATCGCTGTAATATCAGCCTTAAGCAATACGGGCTGCTAAAATCATTTGGTTCCATTTTTCCAAAAAGGAAAACTGATAGGATTATTTTCGTGATAAATTAATTTTACCATGTAATTGCAATTATGACTTCTAATTAATGAATGGTTTCAGCCTCACTAACTAGGTCAGCATTTTTCTTTTAAAAATATATCATTTTTCTCTTTAGATAAGCGTCATGATATGTCCAATCTTTGGGGAAATGCACATAGCATTTTTATAGGGCAATGATCTCAGAAGCTGAGAAATGGTGAGAGTAATGTGACATGCTTTGCTAAATATTCAAGCGATTTTTTGTCTCTTATATGAGAAAAATTAAAAAGCAAGCAGATGGCAAAAGACTTTTAATAGGGAGGATCACAGTTTCTAAGTACTATTATAGAGTGTTATTTAATTTCTTGACTGAGTTTCCCAGTATGTAGAACACTGAACAGTGTGAGACCAATGAATGAGTAGAGCAACTAATCTATTGCATCATGCTTGTCAATATGCATATGACATTGTAGAACATATTGACAAGAAGCAGAATTCAAGGAGAATGGGTTTTCTGTAGTCAGATCTATTCCTACAGAAAAGTATTAAAGGAATCTGAAGCTTACTTCGTGCATCATGTAGAGCAGAGTCCAATGCTCCTGACTGTCCCTTGCTCTGTCAGATCACGTGTTTGAAGGTATCATAGCAATACACAAAAACACTTCTCCAATGTCCCCTGAAGATGTCCTCTGGCACGTATATACCATTTTATATTCTACATTGTTCCTCTCCCATTTGCATCCCTGTCAACAACCTTATCACACCATTCTTCGACTCCAGATGATTCACACGTTGTGGCATGAATATACAGAAAAGAAAATTAAGTAAGTTATAAGTACTAAAACAAGGATTAGCAGGACAAGATGAGAGAAAAAATATTTCCTTGGAAGAGGCTCAAAATTTGATGGCTAAAATGTTATGGTTGTAGTAATTAAACTAAATGATAGCTCTTATCGGAGTGCAACACACCAAAATATCAGTTGTTTTGTTGTAAGTTTTTTTCTTTTTCTGCTGCTAGAAATAGTCATACATTTAGAGAGCACCTCTTAAAGAAAATTTCCGTGAAAAGTTGAGATTCAATACATACTTTGAGGAGTAGTCACTATCAAATGCTAAGCAGTTCTGTAACTGGGGAAGAAAGTTTTTTCTGAGAATAAGTCAAGAAAAATTATGAAGTACAAATCACAATAGTAAAAGCATTAAGTAAAGTTTAAAACTATACATACTTTATCAGATCAAAGCAAACAATACGAAGCATTTACAATGTTCCATTACACAAACCTTGAAAACAGGAATGTATTACACCGAAGAAAACTCAGCGAATGCTTATCCTGAGTTTTGCCCAGATAGTGACTTTTTTTTTTTATGAGAACTAGTATTTATTTATATATGCAAGCCAAAGATTTATGAACTGATTAGTAGTTTTGGCATCACAGTATAAGTATCAAACTTCAGATAATTTAATGAAGGATTTTTTTCACACAATGATGTAATTTGAAATTCTGTCTCCTTTAAGAACCACCCAGCCCAAAACACATACACACACCACTCTGGGACAGTATGTCCATAGTATACACTGTACTGTCCTTCTAAATTATCCACAATAACCCATCATTGTTGTTTTATGCTGATGATGCATCTTTAAAATCAACACAACTATACTGCCATAAAATCAGAGAAGCATAGACCTGAATGAGCCCACCTTGAGTATTCAAAGTAAAATACAATTTTTACAGCTTTATCCTCAATCTTTGAAATGTATCAGCCAATATTATTTTTATAACAAGCAATATGCCAATTCACAATCCTGCAATACTCACGGAAGACAAAACTACGTAAACTACTGGGAATTTTTCTATCTGCAACCCCCAAGAATATGTTGTGAAGTCAAGTATGGCTGTTCAATTTTTCCAGCTTGAATATATTGCTTAATGGTCTTAAGGGGAGCAAAGGGAAAGAGTAAGCTATGATGGGACTATTTGATTTCTTTTTTGTGTAACACATCATAACAGATATACAGAACAACTGGACTGGTTGCCCACACTGGCAAACTAGGCATATACAAGCATCTTCTCCGTGAATATAATTCAAGATGCTATAGATTAAAAACAGTTTTTGGAATCAGCCCTGATTATTAAAAAGCACATTTGGAAAGCTTTGAAATCTTTGGGGGAAAAAGAACAAAAACCAATCAGGAGCTCAAATGTCCTCTACACAACTGTTTTAGAAGGTCTAAGCTAATCAGCTGACTACAGGAAAAACTAGGAACAGTGGCCATTGCGCAGTTACACCTTTCCAAACTGGCTTTAATCCTCATTACTTCTGCCGACCCAAATATCAGCATAGATATATTACCAGTTTTAGCTCTGGGCCACACTTTGGAATATTCGGTCCTGGGGTTTCTCACTGATTCCATTAGAACATGTTTAAATAATTAAAAACTTTGTAACTAAATAAAAATGTGGTCTGATGGTATTAAGACAACCACGCGTACTTTTGCCACGTTGCTGACTAAGTGCTGAGTGATTGCATGAAAGAGTTCATTGTAGCGTGTCTGTGTGATGATCATTACTGCACTTTACAAAGATCATTTACACACACCCTTGTCTGAAGCCTACATCAAGGAGAGAAAATAAGATCTACTGTTCAATCCATATCCTTCTGAGCATGCGATGGTAAAGCACCCTAAAAAATGAAGTGTGGTAATTAAAATCCTAAACCCAAACGTGTGCTAAACTGGTCAGACTGAGCTAAACACAGATACTGAGAAAGTCGAGCTCAGAATCCAGAGAGGAATTTTGCCCTTAGGACTCTGTCACAGTCCCATGACCACAATGTCCAGTCTCCTTTTCCGACTCTGAACCCTTCTGAACTGTGTAATTTTGGGGGTAAATACTAGTATCCACTTTGTCACTCACGTCTCATTAAAATTTTTACTCTCAGCAAAGCTGGCTCTTTCAAACGGATATGTTTTTGTTGTTTTAGTTGTATTATTCCAACTTTTATGTTATGACATATTAAGAGAGAGTAAATAAAGCAGTTTTCAGAGGAGCAGTAAGAAAACATATTTTGAAAATCAACATATTTCCTGTAGTGATATGCTGAACACAGGATACATCACTGAAACCAACCGAAACCCGCCAACTGAGGAAATGAAGTCACTATCGTCTCTCACTAGGTGTTCGCATCCGACTGCCGGACTACAGCTTTGCATGTCAAGTAACACTATGTTGTGTATATAGTTCAATATATTAACACATCCGTCCTTCAATTGTTCACGCCAGTGTTGCTATGCAGCATTCCGCATGCAATAATCTTAGCTGAATTAATGAGAAAAACACAACAAAGAACAAAATAGTTGCGGACCGATTACATATCCCTCTTGATTCTCACCCCATCTGTTTCCAAAACCAGACATTGTTTCCTGGGCCTTGGCAATTACCAGAGCGTTATATTGCCTTTATGACCAAACTACAGTGGAGACAGCTGAAAAGTGCACAGCTTTCTGCCAGCCTCCGCAGGTCCCTTGGTGCATGAAACTACAAGAAACAATGTATTGTAATGCAGATGTTCATTGATTCCCTGCAGAATTTCACAGACTAGGAGTCCTTCACTGTGTGACCTGCAGGGATTTGTACTTTACATAATATCCACTGTATAGTGTATCATGTCCAAACCGAAGTACCTACTGAATCTGATCGTTCGCCCCTTGCACATGCCTTTCCCAGCTATCAACTTTTTTCAGAGAACAAGAAGTCTTTTGTGCTCGAAACGTAAATGCCAATCAAAATGGAATACATTTCTAATGTGCATCACCTTTCACTCAGAGTTCAACACCTTTTACGAGTCGGGCCAATGTTCTTGCCTCATGCTGGACATATACAAGTACAAAATAATTTAGGAAAATACCAGATCAATTTCAAGTCTACCTAGTCTAGAAACTTGTCCATTTGCAGATTAAGATTAAGAACAACTTACACCAACCACACCGAAAATGAAAAGCCTTGTTATGTCAAGTAAGTATTTCACTTAGGGTATAGTAAATGAACACCACGTATAGTAAATGAATACCATCAAACTAAAAACTAATGGACTTGAAGGTTTTGGACCGTTTCACTTTTCTGAAGCATTTTGATTAGGGTAAAAATGAAGTTTTTGCATTTGAAAGTATTCTAAAAGGCTAATTGTTTAAATAAAATTAAAGTTCTCCAGATGTGAAATGTATATATGAGAAAGTGTTACTTCTAAACTAGGTTCACTTCTACAGCAACTAATTTTGAAATTAAATTTAAAATTCAGATAGATACGTTAACTGTGTGAAACGATAAGGAAACAGCATCCCAACTGACAAAACAGTCGGAATGCTTGACAAGGGCTCCAGTATTCAGTGATGAACTCACTGCTTTTTGATATTTTATGTTGCAAGTCAAATGAGGTAATGCTTATCTCTGAGTTTACAGAATCGTACTATGTTTGCACCTTGAATCATGAAAGGGATGCTACAGAAGTCATCATAACAAGCGATGCCAGGACGGGAAATATCTCTTAGTTTTCCAAATTTAGCACTGTCCATTCACATGATTTTAGGGGAACTGTATTACACCTCAATTTTCTCTTAATTCTTGGTGACCACTGTTTCTGGCGAGTGGGCATTATTCCATTTTGTCGAGTGCAACCATAAATGAAAACTCTCCCCACAACTGAATTTTATCTATCACATATGCTCAGTAGGACATGGAACAGCCTGTTTCCCACAGAAGTCAAATTTGCACATGGAAAAGAGGACAGTAAAGGTTTGGTTGCTACTTCCATGTGAGTTCACACAGCCACTCTCACCTTCTCATCTTCCAGGTCCATACAGGGAGCAGTCTTTCAGCAATATCAATTGCCTTGAAGAACAGCCAATTTCTGTATTATGTCTGTCAAAGGTAAAGGAAGATTAACCATATGTGCCAAGGAACAGTTCTGGGCACTAAGATCAAATAGGGCCATATTTATATGCTGGAAGACCTTCTTAGCCTTTAAACAGGTGACTGCACACAAACTCCCTCTGGAGAATGCTCCCTGCAACCCTTTAAGTCCTGAACTTAAACACTTCACAAGTATATACTACTCAGCTGCTGTCACTACTCAATTTACTACCACAGGTGTAGCCTATTTTTCCTTACAACTCTTAGCCCTGCATCTTCTCATTAAGAGACAGGAATGTGTCATCACATGAGAGCAGAGAGGTGAGGACCTGAGGAAGGTCTGCAGGAGAAAGTGCCTGCTACAGCTAGCGGTGTAATTCATCAATCTCAGCTGGTCATGGCAAGACAGATATCTTGATGCTCCTATATATTGTTCCAGGTTATACACTAAGAAGGACTCTTAAAATATAATATATTTAAATATCAGTTCTTACAATCATTTGATGATATAATATTCTCAGCCTTTGTTACAAAAAAAATGGGGCAGATGGGCAAGCCTCAAGAGTTCATGTTTTTAGCAGACATTTGGCAGTGAGTCCCAATGATGTATAGATGAAGTCTGTAAGTTATAGCCAACACCTACACCATAAAGGTCAAAGGAACTGAATATAGTGCAAGAGTACTTGGGGAACAGAAGTTTCAGTCAATCAGACCTAAAATGGAATGATGCCTTGCAGAGCTCTGCAGATAGAGTTTCAGGCCATCAACACAAATCTGGGCTGTGCATGGAAAAGGACTGGGAATGCTACAGTCCTTGAAGATTTTGATCAGTTCTATATACACGATGGAAAATTATTTGAAATCCTGCATTTAACACACAGGTGTGATGATCTCTTGAAACAGCTCCAGTATCAGAACCCAAACGATGAAGCCAGTGTTCCACTTCACCTACCTTAACAGTATTATAAGTGTCAAACTAAGACCTGCAGTGTAAGGGTTAACTCGATCACCATTACCCCCTTACTTTTGCTATTCTGTGTCCCCATGGCCTCCTCCTAGTTCTAAACCTGTGATGGAAACTGCATCAAGATCCACAGAAATCTTCCCCAGCTCCTCCAGGGTCCCCGCCCAACTCCCAGTACGGAAGCCCGGCTCTGCTTTTAATCCAATATCCACTTCACTACAGAAGATGTATTTAGACTGCCTCTTGTTTCATAAAGGGCTCCAAAAGTCTGTAGTGATTTTTGACACTTCGTTATAATGTTTCTATGACCCCCCCACCCCCTCCTCACATACCACACCACCACCCAGCCTCATTTTCATACGGATACAAAGCATCGGGATAAAATGATGGTTCATTATAGTGGTACAGAGCTCTTATCTTCATCCGGCAAGAGTCATTTCCTTCCAAAGATTGAAATGCAAATGTGAAAATTAATGATAACTGCATTATCTGATAGCAGAGATAATACCGATTCACTGTCAGAGTAACACACAGTCGTTCTATGATTTCCTCTGCTTCTTCACAATATTCCTCTTACTGTCAGACTATATCTATGGTTAACTATGTTTCATGGATTTTTGTTAATTTACATCAAATAGCATTTCCAAGATCTTCTATCTACCACATTTCCCCAATCAAAAAAGAAACGAAATCAGGACAGTAATCTCCAAGTCCTTCTTAGGACTGGTTTAAAAAGAAAGAAAGAAAAAAAAAAGAAAAAAAAAAAAAGAAAACGAAGTAAAAAGGAGGAAAAAAAAGACTATCGTTAATGTCTGTTTCCATCTTGCAGTGGTCTACCAATCATTTCAATCTATATTATACACTTTTGCTTTGTAACCCAAACTGTTTATAGTATTACTAAATAAAGCAGAGTAAACCCAACAATCAATACGTATTTACAGCGATTCTTATAAATGGTTACAGGAAATCTATCCAGAAAAGCTTTTCAAACTACCTTTTATAGCAGGTAGAAATGTGAACACGGCATGTCAGATGTTCACTAGAACCATTCCAATCCACATCTCACTAAAGCAATACACCAGAATTCACACGAAAGCCTGTTTCTCTAGATATTTTATTAAACATTAATAGCAGCATAGCTCAGTGTATCATTATTTTAAAGCACTGTTTAATTTTCAGTTTACTATTTTTCTTACACTTTCTCATGCATTTTAAGGAACAGACGAACCTGTAATTGTAATTAAAAGAAACTATACTGTGCTATATTTAACTATCCTTCATACTTTTTTCAGCAGTTCTCTGATACATGTATATAAGTTACGATGAGTTTTCTGAGATGAAACATGAGTTGTGACTTCACCTTGCTTTACTATTATCAGTAGCAGAAGTTCTGGTGATTTACTGGAGGCAGAATTTTACACATGGGAAACTTTCACTTTATGTGGAGATGAATGTAAACAATACATAAAAATTATCATAAAATGAAAACATTATTTTCCACTGCATTTTTTTTTTCATTTTTGATATGTGGACAAATCATATTTTCTCACTTTCTATGAAAAATTCAGATACATTTCTAAAGAACTTCTGAGATTGACTTTCAAGACTATCTAACTCAGAAAATCAGCATGTTCTTCAAGAAAGCTGTGCTCCTTACAGCTATGAAAGCAAGAGCTCGCATAGGCAATAAGGATAATCTAGTTGGCAGTATATTGCATGTGAATTAAGAAGAGAGAGATCCAGTTCATCCTTAGGACCAAAATTTTCTGACTGTCATTAATTTCACCTTTGTAAATGCCCTATACTCAGTTCCCCAACTGCTAACAGAGAGAATAGTTCTTTGTCTTAAAGACAGTTACAACATCACCGATGGCTGAAACACGCACTGGTTATTGGACCTCTGTCGGAAGAAAGTCAAAAAAAACGAGCAGACAGGACGGTGGAGTGGGTTTGGAAAATCTTTTTGGCTTAGTCAGAACTAGAAAATTGTGCCCCATCTGCCTACAGTGGAAGAACTTTCCGTTGCATATTGCCCACAGAATAGGTATGGGATGACTTCTACTGCATTGTTTTATTCTATCACTACAGAATAATAGCACATAATTTAGAAGAGCACAGAGGAGTTACCATTCTCAACATAGCTTGAATACACAATGACTACAGAAATAAAAACCGGGAGTTTCTTATGTGGAGGACTGCTAGCACTTATTCATTATAAATGCATCCAAATGGTACAATATTTATAAAATTAGTATACAGTATATTCATTTATTCATTCCAGTTTAGTTAAAAAAAATTATGATCAGCCAGCCTAACTTCGGCCCCAGTGGAATCCACACCATTTAAAAAGTCCACTGTTTACCACAGAAGTAGATCATGTTCTCTAGGAAAGTATCTCATCCTGAATGTAAATATTTCTAATAACAGACAAATGAATTTTCATAAAATGTTGCAATAATTAACTTTTTAAGCCCTAGAATTTGTTCTTTGTGTCTGAAATTGTAAAGCTTCAACGTCCATTTAATCTTCTGATACTTTTGCTAGAAAGAGGTGCCCATTGTTATCAGATTTTCACTCTGAATTTCAAGTAGTTTGTAATCAGGTTGTCCTTTAATATTTTCTTTGATAAAATAAATAGGAAAAGGCCCTAGACTTTTTCATAATACCAGTTCTTTCAACATTCTAGTGGCTCTTCTCTAAACCTGTTTCAAATTTTAACATCATTCTTGAAGTGTGAATGCAGGAGACAGAACTCTTAGCATCAAACAAGACCATTAACCAGACGAGTAAGATAGTTTGAGAACCCAAACATACCCTTTAGCCACAGCTCTATTTTTTGGGCTCAACCCTGGTTCACTAAATCTCAAAACTTCTTCGGACACACTGTTTTCTGTAATAAAACTTCTATTACCTTCTCGTAAGCACATGACTTCGTATTTAATTACACTGAAACTAAAATTTTGCTGCAGCTAACATGTCAAGTTACTCAGATCCAGCAATATCAATAACTATCCATTATTCCTTATAGTCTTTGGATTGTAAACACATTGCAAAGAACTAATATACTTTAGCTCACCATCATATATTAATTTGGTTTTACAAGATATATTTTTTCCACAAACCTATGTGGATTGGCAGTCTTACTAAACCCCTTTAATAAAAGGGTCTTACATCACTTATCCCATTATTTCCAATGGGACTACTGTCATGTGGACAAGTCTGTCACTATCCAGACCAACCTTGATTTACTATTTTCAAATACATTTGTTTCTTCTAGTATTCTAGAATTTCCAAATCATGTGAAATCTTTTTGAAAACTGAAGACTGATGATTAGGACAGTGGGGATTAGGACAGTGGGTCACCTAGCTCCTCAAAAAGTTAAATTGAAACTATAAGACAGCTTCAATTAGCTAGGATTTAGCACGTTCAACACACGGATCAGTCGTTTACGGAACAGAAATACAGTCATCACTTACAGACAAATAGGTTTTCCAGCACAAATATGTTTTAAGCAGACTACTAACATTTCAATTACTCTACCCTTTCTACTGTCCCCTGTAACTATTAAAGATCCTGACTTGTAACAGATCAATACCAATCTTCTAACCATTCTTTTTTTACCAAATTTTAAAATGTCATCTTACTGTTACTTAATGAAGCTACTGATAGACTTTTAGTTACTTTTTTCTTTTTTTTCTTTTAGTCAGGTACTACAGTTCCTAGCATCTGGTTACATCCACTGTTTTCTCATTCATTTTAAACTTGGATTTTTCTGGTTTTTTACATTCTCTTCTAGGTAAAGCCAACATTGCCTTCACTTTTATTGTAGCTTTTGGAAAATGTAAAAAATTGTTCTTAAATACTTCCACGTTATGATCTATACTTTTTCATTCAAATCTTTTCTCCGTTTTGATACAGTTCATATCTGCTGTCTCTTTAAATGACAAGTACAGTGGACTGAACTTGTATTCACCAATACAGGCATGACCACTAGATGATAACCAAGCACTAATTTCTAATTCTGTAAACAATTTTCCTTTATCTCTCAAGATGGCATATAATATATAATTTCCTTATATTGAGTTCAACAATATTTTAGTCGATATTTATATATTTATATAGTTTTCAGAGATTTTAAGAAAGTTCTAGCATGGAAGTATGGAACCTCTAGGATATTTCATTAATAGTTTCCCAAGTTCGGGAAGTTTTTGTTCTTACCTAAAACAGATGATATCCAGTAAAAAAGGAAATGATGCTATTCTCTTGTGTGATGGATGGTCTGTAGAAGACACACCGTAGATCCGCCTTTTGTTTATTATGTATTAAAATACTGATTATTGGCCTCACACGCACTGATATCCTAGCAATAATACAAAGGCTATAGAACTATATACATGTATCAAGGCATCCATCTGATAGCAAACAGTATATTTAAAGCTGTAAAATCACCTCTGCATCCACATTTAAAAAATAAGTCGTCTTCTATAAAATTTGTTTAAGCCCAGTCTTGCTTTGCAGACTCTTTCTATTTCTTGGACTTTTACTGTTGGCTATAATGTAAAAAGGATCAGGTCCTTTACTGTGTTTCCATATACAGTCTATTGACCTCAGTTTCCTTTATTTCAGAGTAGTCTTCTCATTAAAAGGAATTTTTAAACATGAAGACTAAATCAATGAAAACTGAGGATAGTTCTTTTAAAAAACATTCAGGTAACACTCAAAGTGACTACACAGAGTAGGCATTATCTCTGCAATTCCTTGATGGTCAGTGAAGATCACAAGACTGTGATCTGAAAGATTGCTTCAGCAGAAACCCTTTGAGGCTACAAGACATTTAACTTCAGATTTTTCTTCATAAAAATATTCTAATTACAAAAGCTTGAGAATGCATGTCAACCATTTAACAATGCAAATTTTCAAACAAAATAAAACTCTAATTAATGCCGGAAGCTTAATTTTGATCCATCCATCAGTAAGTAGTTGCTAATGAGTAACTCACAGAATTTCAGTCCCTGGCAAGCACTGGCTCTGAAAATACCAATATGTTCTCTTAGTGCTAAAAAAAAAAAAAACACAAAAAAACAAAACAGCTCTACTATTTATATGAATTCCTGAGTTGTCACAGTTCACGTTATCAGTTGACAGTAACTTGTATCATGCAGAACACAGTCTTTGTTGGATTCCGAGAGAGCTCCGTCTCAGTAATGAGACCAGAGGCAGACCAGATAACAAAGAACGGATGGTCATCTACCCTTTGAGGTAGCAGCTCTACTATGAGTTGATAAAGTTGCTGAAGAAAAGGTTTTAATGATTGTGTTTGTGCTGTGCTAAAATATGTTCCTAAATACTCAAAATATTTCATGCCTTGGTTCTTTTCAAAGATCTGACAGAAGTTCTCTTTGTACTGCATGGTCAAAAATGATCTTCTGTTGATTGTTTCTTCTTCCATACCAATAAATAACCAAATTAACTTCAGAAAGCATGCATTATGGAGAGCATGGCATGTGGCATGTATTCATTCCTTTCTTCATAAATAGTACACCATTTTAAATAAAAGAAAGCTGCTTGTTTCGTGTTGGTGGTCATCAGTTTTCTGAAGTCAAAAGGAATTTTCCCACATTCAGCTTTGATTTCCTTCTTATCTCATGTTAAAGCTAACAATATTACAAGAAATACACACGTATAACTGTTTAACTCCATTATATTTTCCAACAAAATAAAATAATACTCCTTTTACTCCATACTGTCTTTTAAAAGATATCCTTGAAAATTTTATATAAGATACCTCATATAAAAAGCAGTAACAGCCCACAAAACAATCAAGTGTTTTGAAATACACTAAAACCAAAAAAGCAACAAAAAAATGACCAATTTCAGATAGAGTTTATTTATAATGAAATTAAAACCAAGTCATATGTTAATCACTAACAGCCTACTATGAAGCTGGAAAAGGCCATTCTGCTACATTCAAAGACGTCTTTTGCATTATTTTAAAGGTACTGTAGTGTATTTTAATACTAAATCTTGTTTTCATATAACACTACAGTGCTTTATATAATTTTTGTGTGTTATCATTAAAAATATTTTAAAGGACAGCATAATAATTAGATATACCATGTCTTCATTTTTATTTGCATTATATTTTCCAGCTACTGGTTTCAGAAAATTGCCATTAGTTTTGTTCTTCTCTTCAAGAAGAGCATACAGTAATTTGTGAAATCAAGCAAGGATGAAAATATGATTGAAATATAGGATTTTTTTTCTAACAAAATATTATTATTGCATTATAAATTATTGATAGAACGCTTCTGGAACTCTTTTCTGATGTGCTCATCTTTTTTAGGCAGAATTACCATAAGAGATGCAGGTATTCTGAGAGTATGTTTGGCTTCAGATGCACGTTTTCCAACAGCACTATTAAAATACAGTAAACATAATGGATTTTTGAGGCCCATTCCAGAGTTCATACCCATGAAAACACTGCATTGAATTCAACGGCAGAATTACCTAACTGAGAAATACAATTTACTCCTTTGTATTGGGTACTTTTAGGATACAACAAAGATTTTACATCTTTATATTGAACAGATACCTGGAAAGTATTCCCACGTTACCATCGCATCTTGTATCTTAGAAGTGTTACACTTGTACTGTCTTCACCGTGCGTAATACAAAATGTTACTGTGAGTTACTGTTTTAATGTGGAGTTCTAACACTTCATGGACTGCATTTCAAGAGTTTCTCTTTCAATGAAAATCAACGACCATGTGTGCTAAATGATATCTATCAAGCTAAAACAGGTAAACAAAGTCCTCGAAAACGTCAGTACATATCACACCTATTTGTTAAGCTCGACATGTTGCTAAATGTAGGCACAAAAAAGCTTGAAAAAGTAGGCATTTGGTTGGTCTTCTGGCCTCAGAAAACAAAGCAGAAAAACTTCTACATTAATACAACCATGGAACTGAGAATTTAGTGATAAATTTTAATCCCAAAATTCTAAGCAGCAACATTTCCCTTTATATCAAGCAGGCACATAAGGCATTTTATGTTGAACAATTTACAAAATGATATAGCCAAAGCTGTTTCTTAGTGAAGAATTTTATCTCAGTACTTATCCATCAATATCACGGACTCCAAAGGATCATAAAATAAGTAATCTATTAAAAATCAATAAAAAGCATAACACATCTGCTAAAATAATAATATTAAAAAATATTAGAATCTAGTATAAGAAATTTATCTTGGCTTTCAGTTGTTTTTTCCTACCTGGTCCGTCCCAGTCTTCAGTCTCCACAGCAAGCTGCCCTGGTTTCTCTGACCTTGCATCGCCATCAGATTCTGCTGCCTCCTGGATGCCTTCTTCATTGCCTGAATAAACAATCAAAGAAATACAGTATTGACATATTTCAATAGTGACTTTTAGACAGAGCTCCTGCAATATTCAAACAACTGCTTATGTGTGTAAATGAAAACCTATGCACATCTATAAATAGAGAGAAAATGTTAAAAAAAAACCTATTAGACATGTAAACATTTGTGAGTTCTCCGTGATTCAAACAAGCCCTCAGTATCCAATCCTTCCAGTTCTGCGAAGAGACAAGTCTTGGAAATCAGTGTTTACTCCATATGCTTAACAAACAGAATAACAACTTGCACCTAATTCTGTAAAGCAAGGCACAAAAAGTCACGAAATTTCCATGCACAAATGAAAGAAATCAGCTTGTTACACCCAGGAACATATGGTTTCAGTCAGGCATCTTCTTGAATTGACACCTAACTGTTTCTTGTGCATTGTGGATTAATGATTACCAGTACAAAAATATGGTCCACTAAATATTCTGGCTTTTCAGGCAATTAATGGAGAGCTACTCTATGGTATTTTGGCATGTAAGGAATTTGCCCTTAAAGGTCATCATCTACCAGCAAGTCCCTATGATAATTTTCTCCCTATCAAGCTTTATCTAAAGAAATGCAACACTTCTGATGAATTTTAGAATTTTCACCATCCAGAAGTACCTGAGTTCATCTGTCCACCTTTAGTAAGTATCCAATATAAGGTTGTATATAAGACACATGGAAAATTATGATTAGGTTAAATTTTTAGAGATGATAATTTTTTATTTTAAGGACTCCTTGTTGAAAGTGCAGTTATTTCAGTCAAACAAAGATTCTAGGCAAACTCCACACAAAAATACTTTGAAATAACCACTACAAAAAACTACATTAAAGATGAGTGGTTCAGGTATTAACATAAAATAGTCTGGCCACAGTAATGTGTTAAATGACATCTCCAGGGGCTTATCCAGGCCAATATTTATAGTATTTGCAGATTATTTTTTTTTTTTACTACTGATCAATCCAAGAAAATCTTGCATTTGAAGACACTATGAAGAATTGAAAAAACATCACATCTATACAATTAACTACACCAATCAAACAGGACTGAATTATGGGTTAATTTTTTTTTGCAATCTTGAAGTAAACTTTTTTTCCCATAGAAAAGTGGCAGCACTAAAAAACAAATGCTGTGTATTTTAGAATTTGAAAATCAGATTGTTTGTTGATTTGACAACAGGAGAGGAAAAAGGAGCAAAAAGCACAACAATTAAGTAGCAACTTGTAAATTTTTCCCCACTCATGATAACAAAAGCTTTTATTAGCAACATAGGTAAGGAAATGTGATTACAACAAACCATGCCAGATCCCCATATGTTATCACTGGAGCTATATTTATACCAGATAAGATTATGACCCAGAGTTTTCAAGTACATGATTATATACAAATGCTATAAAGTTTTAACTTCATGTGCACATGTAACATCTTGTAATAACACATACTTCCTTGCATTTGTAAAACAAACACTTTTTCAAATCCTAAGTGTAAGAGCCTGGTAAACTACTTCTCACACAAACACAATACTGTATTCATTCCAGACTTCGATAACAAAAATATAGTTGAGTGTACTCATAGTACTAAAAATATAGACCAGTGTATTTATAGGCACTTAAAGCTAAAAGACATCATGAATATCTAGTATAATTTTTCTGTTAAACACACTGTATAATTTTACCCAGGCATTTCAACTTCACATGCTTCAGTTCAATCTGAAGTTATCTTTCTGAAGACAGTCCTAAATACTCACATGATGAAGGAGTTAACAAGTTTCTTACAAGTAGTTTTAGCAACTATTTGGTTTTTTAACCAACAACCCTATTTTGAATTAGCATTTGTATAGTTATTTTGTAGCAATCAAATAGAGATCTGTTTTCTTGGGGTGGACTGAAGAACCTATGAGATATTTTTACCTTCATATTTCTGCCTTCATAACTACTTATAGCTGCCAACAAATTTATCCTCATTGGAGAGACCCAAAGAAAAATTTTCCAAGGTTCAAACCTGGCAAGATCAGCTCAAATTTTCTCAAAAATGCTGGAAAGTACTTCACAGCAAAGGCAATTCTGATTATGAATTTCTAACTCAAGCTGTGTAATCAACATAGACAGCTCTTAAAATGTTCTTTGCAAGGAATTTTTCTCCTAAAGAAAATGTTTTTCTTCCACTGTAAACAATGGATCCTTTATGGACTAAAGCAGAAAAACAACAACAAAAAAGTATAATAATAGAATTCCTTTAGATAGAGCCCAAGGATGAAAAATTTTAGCTTCAAAAGATAAAAGTTTTTCCAGGTTATAATATATGCAAACCTGGCGTTAGCATGCAAATTTGAGCATTCTTTCAATCAATGCAACCAACCAGAACATCAAACAAACAAAACTATTAGCATTGAAAGAGGAGGAGAAACTTCTGTGAAAAGATTGGGCTGAAGGGCAAAAGAAGGGCAGAATTACAGCTAAGGAATACAACCTACAGCACACAGTAATTAAGTATTTGGGAGACGAGAAAAGATCTGAAAATGTATGTTAGCAGATGGCTTAACTTTTCATTAACTTGCTTTTTCAGTGTTTCATGAAGTATGGTGTTACGTGTTTTTCATAATCAAGTTTTGATGAATTAATGCATGTCCTGTGCAAACAGAGTAGAACAAAATGTGTAGAATTTACATTAAGGGAAACTTTGTTTTGCATCTAGAAGTATTTTTAATTATTTTCATTGATATTTTCTATTATTCACCAACAACCAAGTCCATGCATTACACACTTGAACTATCACACCACTGATTTCTCCTGTTCCCCCACACTACCCTCTGTCCATACAGAAGCAATCTGCTTGTGAAACCAAGAAACGCTGCATTACTGGGGACTTCAGAACCCATCAGTCAAGCAAGCCTATCCCAGGCTCAGCTGAGCGTCAAGGTCAGATGAAAATGGACAACCAAGTCAATCCATTTGGTGCTGGAGACACTGCGACTTTAAGAAGCCAAAAGGAGGCTTTAGCATAAGAGCTGGTAACAAAAGACATCTCTCAAGCTTTTTTATTTTCTTCCCCCTTACTTAATGCTACTTTATCAGCTAACATTTATTTAGAACAAAGACATTTTTTTCTTTACAGAATTTATTTTCTTTCCATTGTTTACTCTTTTTGTTCATTCATGAACTACTTTCCAGTTTCAGTAAGACTATTTTTTTAATATTTATTTTAAAATCGATTACATTTTTCTTCAATTTACAAGTATAGACATTTAATTGGATCCAGGACATTATTTTTTTCCTTCTTCCAAGCCAAGTCAAATGTTTTTTGCCATATATATACCACTCACTTTCCTACTAATCTGTTGATTCCTTTCTAATCCCATTGTTTTTGTTGCCTCTCATGCTTATTTCTTCACTTTGTTGCTCATATACATTTTGCATTTAAGTTCAAGGAGAAATAACTTTTTACCATCAACACCAAAGAGTGGCCCTAAAATGAAGCCAAACCTGCTTCTGTTCAAGTTTTTCCTTCTGGTAACTAAGATCAGTAAGTGAATTCTGTCCTTTAAAAGAACATTATTGCATGAAAAAAAGAGTCATATGAGCAAGAATCTACAACATCATATAGTACATTTTGTCATGAGTCAATTAAGCCTTCTGGACTCAACTATTTCTCTATATTTGGTATTAAAACTACACTTTGGGCAAAATTCATCTCCGCTAACCTTAGATGTCTGAAAGTTAAGCTAATCTAGATACTGATGTAGGTGCTCCTATGGACAGGGAAGAGAGAAAACTCCACAGTGACTCATCAGATTTGAGGATGCCTGAGATACGAGACCCCTCTTGGTGTCTGAGAT
The DNA here is from genome assembly GCF_009769465.1 of Tauraco erythrolophus. Taxonomy (NCBI): domain Eukaryota; kingdom Metazoa; phylum Chordata; class Aves; order Musophagiformes; family Musophagidae; genus Tauraco; species Tauraco erythrolophus. Next base: position 83,921,638 of record NC_141467.1, on the reverse strand, counting down.
AGTTGAAATGAATCATCCTCTGAATAGCTTAGGCTAGGAACCTATCTTTAGCCAGCTAAAGTTAGGTGAAACAAATCTCTGCCTTACGATAAAGTGCTGAATACGCAAAATGCTGCTTAACTAAGTGAAAAAAAAAAAAAGTCTTATTCAAACAAATTCAGTACTGTAATATGAATAGAATTTTCATCTTGACCTTACTATTTCTTATCAGCATTAACTGTTTCTGTTGCTCTTCAAAAACAGTTCAACGCTCTTTAATATGGTTTTTAATACTCTAGTGTTTATCCAATAGATGCAAAACACGCTAAACCACTGTAATTCAAGGTGGTACAGTTGGTCAGGGAATCTGAAGACTGTAAAAGAGACACATCACCAGAAACATGACAGGGAGAATTCTAACATCTCAGACAACACTGACAAGTAGGAAGAGAGAGACTTGAATATTAACAAGTAATTTCACTTTAATCTTTTTAACAAATTAAAGACTTCCCAATTTGTACTTAATCAGCTTGTACCACAAGTAGTTGTGATATTTTAAAGCAGCACATGGGTTAGCAGTTCGTCTCAACCCTGCTGTTTTAATCCATGTTGTTCCTATCAATATTAGTCTCTTACAGAAAGTCTCATACAATGTAACTATTGAACTTTCTTGACTAGGAATGTTATAGCAGCTGTTAGTCACTCTATAACGTATTTTGCAATCAGCTAAATCAACAAAGTATTTCTAACAATGAACAGTTCAGAACTGACAGATCTACTTTCTTGTTCACAACTGCTTATCACAGCATAGATATCATATATGTTTGCCAGGTGCTTCCTATAGTTAGGATACCTTCACAGAAGCCGCTCACAAAAGATAAGGTCATAAAAGAGATGAAAAATGTGCAAGCTTCATACACTTATGGTTTTATCATCAGACAAAATAGCTTTGGGTGAAGGACTGTACCAGTCACAAACAGCACATGGCAGCTTCTATTAGAGTAAAAGAACATTAGAAGTTTGAAATTCCGTTTGTGCTCATTCTTCCTGGCAGCATAAATACAAACTTAAATTGTTAACATCCTAATACAGCTGTTCCGAGCAAAACATCACTTCTCAATTACAATAAATCAATTCGGAAATAAATTGTTACGAAGCCTGTAGCATTCTGTACTGCCAAAAGAGAAAACAGATGCGAGGGAGAGACGTGGGGAGTCACTCACTGTAGACTTTAATTTGGCAAGATACAGAACTGTACATACATTAACGGGCCAGTGCGACTGGTGGTGAAGGGGCAGGTTTTCTCGGGCACAAGGAGGACAGGGCCTTTTCCTTCTTTCTGCCACAACCTACAGCGGCAGTAATTCCAGATCCAGCCAAAGAAGGATTCTGACACTGTACATATGAACTAGATGCCAGAGCTTCAGAAACTATAAATTAGCATTCAAAAAATGTCCTCTGTTATTTGCTTTATCACAATACCTATGACCAGTAATGCAGCTTACACACGCTGGCAATCTTGCTCTTGAACCCTAAGAAAGACACTGTAAGCTGAGAATCATTGCCAGGAACCTCTCTTCAGAAGCAATACTCATGTAACTTTGAAACAAACCATACATAAATTAAAATACAAATGCAAGGTACTTAATTCATTCAATGTAATGCACCTTTGGCAGCACACACTATTCTTAAGAATAACAATGACATCTAACATTAGCTGTCCTTCTTGTGGATTAACTCTTTTTAAAGGATTCTATGTCTATATTTAACAAGCAGAAGTCTCCAATTTAAATGGCAATGCAAGTTTTCAGCATTTCAGGGTCTAAAATACATGTAAATAATGCAAAAAAAAATCTTTAAATAAGCTTTTGGTATGGAAATAGAACCCTGAGCATAAAGATATTAAAAAAAATGGGAGGGATGTTTCCATATTTTACCATATTTGGCATCTAGTGTGAGGACAGTGTACAACTGCAGTGCCATGCAAATGGGTTTATTCTACAAACCTTGCAAGGACAGAGAGACAGACACAGAGAGAGAGATATTTGGTGCTATCACTGGCAGACTCTGTTATCACTTCATCTGATGTGCATCAGAAATAATTTCAGTTAAACCCACCAAAGTCAACTGAGAGACCTCACTCTAAAAATACAGTAAGTCTGAGCAAAACTTGGCCCTCAAATGATTGATTTGCTAACGTACGTGAAAGAAACCAGCACTTGTACATGTTAATCCACTGCATTTTATTTCAGATTATATTAATCATCTCAATACTTTGCTTCTTTGCAAGCAATTATTGTTTTCTGTCATGCTGATTAACAATCATAATTTCTCCTGGGATAAATCTCATTTGAAATAACTGTATGTTTCTATTTGCCCTAAGCACTCTTGAAATTATTTACCCAGCAAATGTCAGAAATAATGCACTGTCTCTTATCCTAACTTTTAGGAAAGGTCTATGGATATCCATGTGTCAGTGAGTACCTACATGTGTGCAAGCTCCAAAATAACGGTATGGAAACCATTTTGGTTCATATTAAAGTCATCGCTTTGTTAAACAAAATGACATCTTGACACAATGACATTTCAACACAGTGATCATGTTAAAAAACAGTGTCAATTATTTCTAACCATTTCAGCTACAGCACTTTTCTCCTGGGATATGACACTGCTCTGCTGCAAGTTCATCTAGACTGAGTCTGACCTTCCTCTTTCTCTAAATGTTTGATATGTTCTCATTATCGTACTGTTTGCTTTTGAAGACCATTCAAGACAAGGATCACTCATTCAAATGTTTTCCTGCAGACCAGTGAAACTATTCTCTAAATTGTATTCCAGAATTTTCTGCTATTAAAAGAGTTTTATATTTATACTAATTTTTAGGGAGCAACTCTTGTGGCATCAGTACTACAAATGAGTACATTCAGCTATACTGGCTACCCAAAAGCTTCTCTAGATTTAAAGGAAAAAGAAAAAAATCTTGCATCTTTTCAACTTTTCTCCATTAAAACTTCAAATACAAGAACTCTGTTAAGACATATTCAAGTACCAACCTGGGATTCACACTTACATAGCTCTAAGCACTTGATCAGAAAAGCAGAAGAAGCACATTTAATAAAGATATTTAGACATCCCAAACAAAGACCGTTGCTCAGTACAGTTTTCAAAAATTATTTCAATGGAAATAGACAATCCAGGAGATTCTAAAACACCCTCCAGTGGAACAGAGAGATGACTTCAAAAACACTCTAGCAAGTTTCAAACTCTTAAATTTGAAGACTCTTCTGCAACTTCTGTTTTGACTTAATTGAATAACAATTCTGCTCCTTCTCCACTGCACAAATACTATGTTTCTTGCAAGAATTCTTCATCCAACCAAGAAAATCTCACTTTATAACATGCAGCTGAAAACACTGTCACATACACATCCCATGTTCATGTGATTCTCACACACTGGTACAAAACGAGTAACAATATATATCTGTTTTTACAAAGTCACATTATAATTTACCTCGCTGTAAACAGTTTGATGCTTTTATTTGAAATAATCAACACTGCAGGTGCTTCAGTATCAAAAGCAGCCAATTTCCTATCACTGGAGGTACGTTTCCACGTACATGCTCTATTATAGATGGTTTCAAAAACAGTTTAGACTTCCATGAGTCAAACCCAAGAAAAAGACTTACCAGTCATAAATAAATACTTCTTTTTCTTATATACACAAGAATCTATCCAGCAATAATATTTCTTTTATCAATGATTATCTAACAATGTCATAAATGTGGCATTTGCTTCATTTATTTTTTCTGACCCTTTGGGAGTTAAATTACTGCCAACATCCCCACTGCTGACTTATATAGTACACAGCCCATAAGCAACTCTGCTTTTTGGACCTGGCTTGACAACAAGTTTTCAGGGAATGTCTCAGAATTCTTCAAAAGTATTCAGAATTTTTGTGCCAAGAACACCAAATAAGAGGCAAAATGGACCTTCATTATAAATAAAATTAGTAACAGATGTACAGTACATAAACATACAGTAGATGAACTAAGAACGTGTGATGAAATGTCATTTGTGCATTTCACACTTTAAAGAAGATTACCCTTATGAATTTGCAATTCATATTCTGTCAAATTTAAGCTGAAATTTCAGTCAATCCAATTTCAAGTTTTGTGACTTTCTAGAAAGGGGACATTACACTACTTGCTGTAACCAAATAATCCCTTTCCTCATAGCTGTGGTGATAGAATTCACAATTTCATTGTTCTTAAGAAAATCAAAATGTGCTGACTGAAAAGGCTGGAGTTGCTTTGATAAACTGCTTAAGGTTGAGTAAGCTGTTTAAGTGTTTCTCTCACTTTATAATTCTGTACAGTTAAAATAGTGTTTTCTATTTGGATCTATGTATTTACTTCTCGAAACACAGCTTGCTAGTTTCTTTTTGAGAAACAGTTTTCTGCTTGATAACCAATTATTTAATTTCTTGATTCAAAGAAGAGTTTGCTTGTCTAACTTAAATTAGACTGAAAATATGGCCCTACAGGTTTACATATGAGTTAGCAGTAAATAAAAAAGAGTACAGGATAGACAATCTTGTACTCGTTATTCTGAAAGCTCTTCTGTGCTCTCAAGTGAATGGTGAAAAATATCACTCAAACCTTTTCAGGTATCTCCTTTCCCTTCTAGCAAGGAAACAGGTAGCCCTCAGAGCTCCCGTAACAGGAAAAAATAAGAAAGCACAAGAGGTAAAGCACAAGGTAAGTGCTGATGTTCAGAAGAAAAAGGAATCCTTTCATCCTGCCAGGATCCAATCTAATTCTGATTTAGCACCCTTCAAAGGCTACTATCAGAAAACCCTCTTCGTTTCTTTGTCCTTATTCAGCATCTGACAAAAAGTATGGAAGATGCACAGGATTCAATTGTTTCAGCTGAACAGGACACAGATAAATTTATGGAAATGCTCACTCTGAGGAACATGAGAATCCAACACAGGTTGACAAACATGCACAAAAGTGTAAGGGTAAGAGGTAACAATCGTGTCTTTGGAAGGAGTAGCACTGTGAGTTCTTACGCAGACTCGTTATTCTAGGAGATGATAATACATCATCACACATCCATGCTGTCTCCTGTCTGTGCTTACCAAAAAGAAGTAATGTGTCCTTCATTTACTTGGAAAGCCTACATAAAGAAAATATAATGAATTAAAATAAATAAAAAAAAAAAAAAAAAAAAAAAAAAAAAAAAAAAAAAAAACGAATATGAGCTCCAGAAGAACAGAACTATTGCCAGGGAAAGATAATGTCAGGCGCAGGGAGGGGGGTGTCTGGTGCCAAGCAAAGCCGAGGGCTGTGCAATCACCTCTATCAGTGCTCTATCAGTGTCTACACTCCAGCCAAATCCAGAGAAAACAAGGAGTCAAAGATTCAGGTCAATAAGCTTATAGGCGATTTGCACAAACAGCTCCTCCAGCAAGGTAAAAAACAAAGTCATATTGGCTTTTCTTTTTTATTCCTTCTCTTTGAACTCTCTGGTCCAAACACACCCTGGAAATGTCAGTGTTATATGCAAGAATTTAAAGCGCTGAGCTTCTTAATCCCGTTAAGAAATAAGAACAAAGTTGTCTGTAAAGATCTCCTTATTGAGCTCAAAGTGGTTATGGTATGGCTGCCTTATGCTGATCCTACTTCCACTTGATATAGCGAATGAGGTAGAAATTTGTCATTAAATCCATTACTGAAAAGGAAAGAAACATTATTGATTAAAAGGTTTCTGGTTTAAAAAAAAAAAAAAAAACCAATTCATTACATGCCTAACATGAAAGAAGCAAAGAATATTTACACAGATGCACAGAGGCATACACGCACAAAGTGTTTTCTCCAGAGGAAAAAGAGACACACAGAAATCATTTTCAGGGTGTTAAGAGTTTGGCTGGTATTATAGATGGTAGCATGATAGCTTTGCACATGAAGTATGAAGGGAAAGATTAATGTACAGAAGAACTTAGCTTTGTATATGCTTTTTCTTATATGGAGACTCACACTGCAGCTGTTTCCCTGAATCTCAAGCCTGGCTGCACAATCAGGTCACATGGTTTAACATAAAAAATTCCAGTCCTAAGCTGGTCTGGCAGGCTAGTGACAAAATACTGTACATAAGCAGAAAACTTGGATCAGGTTGTGAGCTCATCCCCTCCTGCCCAAGCAGAATACGAGAATACAGCAGCAGGTATACACTCAGTATGCAGCAGCCCATATATTCCCTGAGTTCTCTTCCTGACTTAGAACTGTATATGACTTTCAGACAGCACTGAATTCCCCTTATCTCCCTCTTCCTCCCCAAATAAAGATAATCAATGTATCAGGAAGCGCAATCACGCATCAACTCGCTGATTTGCTACAGGCATACACAGCAGTTTGTGCTACAGATCCTGAGAGCATTGCATCATGAAACAATCAGTCTTCATCCCACCTTATGTAACCCACATTATCTTCCTATGTCACAAACTGAAGCACAGTTAACAGTGGGAAACAGAAGCCATTCGCTTTCCAATCTGCCTCCAGTAGTGTTAAGGCCACTGAATATCCTCCCATTGAGGGCTGGTGCAAAGACTGCCTGGTGATGGAGTAACTATGGGAAGCCTACAACACCAGGAACAAGCGCAACAGCCATGCTACAAGCAAAGAACAGAAGAATTCAACAAAATTATCCTGGTAAGCATGGCAACAAGAAATGGATATGCCTTCTTTCTCTAATTATCAGATATGTAAACTCCTCCATTTGCCTCTTTCTTCTGGAAACAGCCCCACATTTTCTCTCGATTATAGCCCTTCCTCCCTTTTCTTTGTCTCTTTCCTTCTCTGAACACAGCCACTTAACTATCTGCTAATCTCAAGTGATCTCCCTCATTGCTCAGGATAACTTTTCCTTTGAAAGTTAATCCCTCATTGAACACTTCTGCTAAGAAGGTCACAAGGACCTGTAATTTGTTTAGCCAGTTCCCACCTTTACCAAGTATTCAAGGCTCCTATTTTCCTTGCTGTTTACAGAGAGGAGGAGTCTCACCTACATATGAGTACGGCAAACTTTCTAAGTAACAGATGACAACATTTTTTTTATTTTCCTGAGGGTATCTAGGCACGATGATAGCAATCAGAGATTAAAAAGCCAATGCTAAACTACCTCACGGACCAAACGAACTCGATTTAGTACTCTGCTTTTTGTCCCAGCACCTCCAATTTCTCAGGTTTTGTATTGTTCCGCTGTTCATGCTCCCTTCTTGGATTTGCCCACCTGCTTTTAGGAGCTCCATCATGCCTCCAGCTCACTTCTTTTGTGTGTTAGCATCACCTCATTTTCTTATTCCTACCTATAGAAGACAAAAGTTAATCTGTGGGTAGTATCTCCTACCTTCTATAGTAGGCTTTCAGCCATCTAGCCTCTCTCTCTTCTGCATGGGAGACAGGCTACTTTCTTATTCAGACTATCTTTGTTAGCAGAAGAAATAGTGGTGTTTATCTAACAAATCTGCTAGATCTGAACTTAATCTCAATTAATCTTAATCTGATACAGACTCTGACTCCAGATACCCACTATCTGGAGACCAAAAAAATCTTCAGCAACAGAGGTTCCAGCCTAATACAGGCTTTCTGTGGACAGTATCATCAGATGATACCCTCTTTATCTGCAGTGCAGAAATTTGTAGTAACTAAGCATAAAAAGTCATGTCCAAAGGCCACAAAATGACAAAACACAATGCATTATCAGCAAGGCTACCTCCTAACAAATTTTCTGTTTCTGCTCCAAAGATTGAGACCAGTGCAGCTTTGTAGTGGAAGACCACTATGACTGTGTTATTATTATTGCTGTTTCCAAAATACTTCTTCTCCCCTAATCTCACTGTCAAAATTGCAAACAAATCAAAACTTCTAACTGCCTTCTATTCTGAGGCTCTTCTAAAATACTCATTCTTGGATGGGAAGCTTCATCCAAAAGGTTAAAAATTCACAATTGCAAGTTTAAACTGATCCCTGATAAATAGTAGGTTGCTAATTTCCATTTTTGCTGGTAATACTTACATGTTTAAACACTGACCACTTCTTCACATTTGAATGTAAATGAAGACTACACAGGAATAATTAATTATTCACGTGTAGCAAAGTTAATCGTGGTTTTGCAGTGTTGCAAAAGCGGGGTGTGAGGTGGAATTTTCCAAATTCCTTGTTGTAAAAGCCATCAATGAGCAAAAGGAGAAGGGAAAAATAATAGTCAAAAGTCATAATTTTGAAAACTGAGAAGTTGTAAAATGACACGTAGCTCAATCAATGTGATTAATTTGCTTCACACTTTGCAAAGGTTTTTGCCTTTGCCTTCTAATTCTGGCAACTATTCTGTTGAATCAATCTCACAAACCCAAATTAATAGGGTGGGAATGACAAGTATGGCTTTATAAAGGTTAGCTGTTTGCAATTTAGACAATAAGAGACTGCTCTCTGCTTATAATACGATCAGGCATAGTTTGACAGGAAAATCTCCTCAGTCAAAACACCAAAGTTATCAAGTTGTGAACCTGTACATCCTCTACTTTCATTCATCTGAGTAAATTGTGAGTTCAGCACATTTTTGCCTTCAGTGCATAGTTTGCATAGTTAAAAGCCTCTGGTTTTAGGTGATACTTGGCTTTACATAGCTGGGGAAATACGAAAAACATACCACGGGTGAAGCCTCACTAACACACACCTCCTCCCCAACAGCTGTGCCATTTTTTGCCCATGCCTCTTGAGTCCTGCAGGAAGCCCTCAGGTGTCCTGTTGTTCGGAGTCAGCTAAGAAGAAAACCCAGGGGAGGGAAATGGGGAACCAGGACAGTTGAATATTTATACCCAGTAAAATCCCCTTACTTTCCAGAACCTTTCATGGTCCATGCTAGCAAGAGGAGAATGCAGAGACAGCATAAAGGATTCCCATGCCAATTCTGATATTTTCCTGGAAAAGGAAACCTGTTGCATGAGAAAAGACAGATCTACACTTATTTTTCTCTGCTTTTAAGGTATCTGTGGTTTACAGGCTGCCAATACTGTCAAAGAGCAAAACAAAAATCAGAAAGTGAGGCCCTCAAAACAGAAATTAGAATGCATTTATTTGCTCTCTAACCTATTGGGTACATAGCTTGTTTTCGAGCTTTTAATCATGATGTTAAAGAAAAATATTTAAAAAAAAACAAAGCTTATTTCTCATACCATCTTTTAATTTTAATACTGAAGCACTACAAAGAAAAGAAAAGGTTATGAATGATTAACAGATTAATGACAAAAATAATGAAAATTACTCTCACTTTTAGTATTCACTATATAATACAGTCAGAAACCTTTCCACTAAGAAAAGGGCACAAAAGATATTTATTTGCTTTCCAGGTTAGTTTTGTCTTCTTGGGTTTTATCCTCAGAAAAACATACGTGTCCTCATGCTAGCAACGCTTAAGATGTGACACTGAAGAAGCAGAACATTCAACAGAAGTAGAGACATTAATTAAAAACAATACATTTCTAGTCTATCATTCCATCCTTTTCCAGGGATATTCTCAACTTACTTCAAAGTGGGACTTTCTGTCACACTGCCTCAGCTGGAAGTAGATTAGGGGTTTTATGTGCCCCTTCATCCTCAGAAATTTCCTTTTCAACTTTTCTTCTGCAGCAGTTGCAGTGGATAGGTTTCAGATTCTTTTATAATTACAACGCACTCAGAAAAAGAACTGCTGGGGAGTCAAAAGGTATTCAGCTTGAAGAATCAGGAGATGTCCTTAATAAAACATATGATAATAAAGATGCAAACTTAAATGTATTCCCATTAAATTCCTGATCGTGTTTAATACAACGGCCTGGATTCAGTGTTTTCCCTGAAATATGTGTTCATTAAAGGGAAGTGCCAAGATAACTTGAAATTCAACAAGAATTTGCCATATCGATTGCTATAAACAAAGAAACAAAAATCATATATTTTTCCGAGTTTCACCTAAACCAGTGTTTCCACTGGTGGGTCCTGGAAATGCAGCAAGAAGTACAGAGAAATAACTAAATCAAACTGATACAAACTGATAGTGGTACATAGTCTTCCATTGCTGACAGAAGGAACTCAAGAAGATGCCCGTGTAACAATTATGCAAACAGTGGGTTAAATAATTACATAGCAGTGCCAGTAACAGGAACAGTACTTTTTTTTCAGCTGAGGAAAATGGTGCCTGAGAGGCATGTAAACAAGTGAAGGCACAGTAACTCTTGTATTTGTCTACAGCACAGTTATAATAGCACTTAACTCCTCCTGTTTGTAAAGCATTTCCATGCATAATCTGGTCTGTCTTACTTCACAGTGAGATTTGTAGCAGCTGAACTCTAAACTATGGACTAGATTGTTGTGATCTCTTAGGATGGCTTACTAAGCATCAAGAATCTATAAATTATTTTTTCAAAAGTTTGTAAGCTACATAGAGGACATGTAGAAAATACATTTTCATGCCTTCCCCACTGATGACTGAAGCCTCTGTAGGAAAGACTAATATTCTGCAGTCACAACATTCGACTGTTCAAATGGATTCACTCTACTTTTCCAAGCCAGATGAAAATAATACAAAACCAGAAGCATATCAAGCTATCATGAGAAAACGTATGTCAATATCTGGGAAAGAGCAGAAAGACAGAGAAATCATCAATATCCAAACGCCTGAGAGGGTGGTAGACTAACAGAAGAACATCACCACAACATTTCCAGCTATTTGATAGGCATCCTTACCTGCAGAAGACAAACAATAGAGCAATCAAGTGGAAATCTGGCAGGAGAAGGTTAAATCAGTGTTCTACATAACAGTACATGATACTGTGCTTTTTCTGTCAGCTGAATGGGAAACAGCACAAAACGCAGACTGAACACGGAGTAAGAACAAACCGATGTGGCTTATGCTCAAATACCTCTGTCTTCAATAATTTACAAGTAACGAATGCATCAAAAAGGCATCTGCAACTTTAAAAGTTATCCTTTCACAAACGACTAGTTTTCTACCATGCATAATAAGTTCTATAATAAGCTCTATTTTAATCCTAGAATCTACAGACACAATCTGTTTTTCTAGCAATGTTTCCTAGGCAAAGGAGCAGTGAGCAGACATGCTGCATTGCTAGCTTTGGATCTGATAATAATTGACTTCTGAAGCCTGTTCTCTGCAGTTAAATATGTAGAAAATAACATTCTTGAAGGAAAACATTAAAGACAAGATGATTCACCTCCCTGAAAAGTACATCTTCTAACACATTTAAATATTTACTCCTTACCAGACTTAACTCCACAAGTGATTCATTTTCCTATTTTTAAGGTACTATATTAATAAGACTTGCACATTTTCAACTAAAAAATCTTTTTCACCAATTGGACACAATTTGGCCAGTATTCCCTCTAGAGGTGGGCTACAATTATTACCTTTATTACAAAAGTATTCCACTTCTTCACAGCTCAGATTTTCAGGCTCAAACTCTGCAGAAAAGCTTTCCTCCAATGGAAAGTCGTCTTTTGAGATAGTATCATTTTCCTCAGACAGGCACTCTTCTTCTTCATCCTCAATGGCATCTTCAAGGGGCCCTTTAAAAAGAATCAGGAACACTGTGGCAAAACCATCTAACAGGACAACGTGAAATAAAACCTTAGCGAACCTATAACTGGAAGTCTTTTGCTAGTTCTTCCTTCCATGGCTGTATTCAGCATTTATTAGAATCGGACAAATAACACCTTATGGAAACTGAAATTGAAAGTGACTGTATTCCTGACAACATCAAATCAGAATATGCAAAGTGTTATTAATAATATGTATTAAGAATACTGGTACATGTTTTTTTTTTCATTATTCATCAGGCTCTAGTATTAAGCACAGACAGTTTTAACAACAGGAATCAAAGCTATATTTGTAAAACCATGTAAACAGTGAAGAGCCTTCTCTTGTTTGTTAGTCGTTGCTTTTTGATGCTGAATTGCAGTATTTAACGGGTTCCCTTTACAGGCTTCATCTCTTGAGTTAACAGTACTGATGACAGTGAATTACTATAAAGGTACTGACAGTATAAATTTTAGCTTATTCTGTTATTTTGCTTCAGCCAGCACCTGACTGTTTAAAAAGAGTTTCATTATTATCTGTGATCTTTCATTCATCTGCTAGACTCTTGAACAGACTCCCAGTCAATGGACAGGAGCCCAATGGACAAACTATCACTTCATTTCACAGAGGTCAACCAACTGTTGTGGTAAACTACTAGCCAAGGGCTACAGAAAAATAAGTCGGTTGCAGAAGCAGGGCAAGAGTCTGAATTTGAAATGGCAGCCTGAGGTCTTTGATTCTTCTTCTAGTTACCTAGACACACTATTGCTACAGACCCTCCTGAAGAGCCAGTGCCTGATGGATCTATAACACATAACACCAGGTTACCAACTGGTATGTAATCAAAAATTAAAATGTCTTCTTTCTTACACACACACACTTCACAATCAATTGGTTAATAGTAACTATTAGCTGAAGACACCTCCCTTGCAAGTGTAGAATTTTACCCTAGATTTAAATAGAGATTTGAAATGACTGAACATATTTTAACTTAACTAAGATTTTATTAAATGTCAGTATGTTTCAGAATCCATCTTAAGACTGGATTTCAAAAGAGAGATTTCATTATACATGGTTGAGGCTTGAAAAAAATTACATGTTTCACTCTCCAATGAAAGCACAACCTCATTTATAATTGACTGAGTATTTCTTCCTTGAAATGAAAGCTAGCTAGCTAATGAAAAAAAATGTAATTTGTATTTATATCATAGTTTTCCAGTATTAAATACACTATTCCTATATAATCTATCATGCTGAGCCACAATGCATAAATGATTCTGTTGCATTCGATGAAAAGGAAGGGATAAATTTTTAAAAGAAATCAAATATTGACTATGCTCTAATTTTATATAATTTATTATGAACCAGTGACTACCTACATTTATTAAAACAGCAAAATTCACTTTAGGCTAGGTTGTGTAATTCTTCCCTCAGAGGAATATGATGGTTACTTTTTATTGAAATTGATTGAGATTCCCAGCTGGGATTCCATAAATTAATACAGCTTACTATCTTTCATGGAGATAGGACTATTTGTGCCAGCCGAGAATCTGACCAAATGAACCCACTTTTGTGGACACATACTCACCAACACTAGCTGTCATTCAACAATATATCTCCTAAAATAAGGGGCTATTATTATCGCTGATGAAATAAAGATTCTCACTATCAAAGTATCCATTACTGTTAATTGCACTTTCTAGCCATGTTGGGAAAAAATCCAGCAACTACATATGCACAGGGAATGAAGAGTGGATATCACGCTATACAGAATGGAGAACAAAGCAGTAGCACACACTGGAGCAGTGCACTGCAGCTGCAGCTTGCACACCTTACGTGTGTCCATTTTCATGGCAAAAATGAAAGCACAAGGGGTTCTGAACAAACTATCAAAAAAAACTTTTAAGATTTCATAATCTTACTAACATGTGACATTGTAGAGCCATTTACTGGCGTGTACTCCTTGGTAACATCTGGATAAACAAACTAGGAAGGAAAACTACAATGAAACAAAAAAATATGCTATTTTAGGGAAATGTAAATTTCTGATGTGTAGAGAGGGATAAATACCAGCAATATACCTGCAAGTAACCCAGTTGGCATGTGTACATGACGTTTAGGTCTGTTTCTAGATGTTAAATCAGCTCGTTTGATCAGGTCACCAGCATGTAATCAGCAAGCTAATAATCACCTTACGTTAACTAAGAACAGAGGTGCAGTTGGTACACTTTCATTTGCAGAAGCTGCAAGTGAAGTGTACCAACTGTGAGAAGCTGCTAGAAGCTTCCTCTGTGTCCGGTAGAGCCAATGCCAGCCAGCTCCATGACAGACCTGCCGCTGGCCAACGCTGAGCCCATCAGCGACGGTGGTAGCACCTCTGGGATAGCATAGTTAAGAAGGGGAAAAAAAAACTGCTGCAGGAACAGCAGCAGAGAGAGGATTGAGGATATTAGATATAAGGAAGAAATTTTTCACTCAGAGGGTGGTGAGGCACTGGCACAGGTTGCCCAGAGAAGTTGTAGATGCCCCATCCCTGGAAGTGTTCAAGGCCAGGCTGGATGAGGCTTTGGGCAACCTGATGTAGTGGAGGGTTTCCCTGCCCACGGCAGGGGGGCTGGAACTAGATGATCTTTAAGGTCCCTTCCAACCCTAACCATTCTATGATTCTATGATTTCTGCAGCTATTTTTAATTATCACTCGAACATAGAGTGTGTTAAAGAAAACAGTAAAATCAAAAGCCACTTACTAGTAAGTATAAACAGATTAAACTCTATTCTTAACTACTCCATCTAATTGCTTGCAAATAAAGAGAAAACAAACAAAAATAAATTTTCAGAATCTCACAAGAAAGATTGTATGGGATTACATATTCTTGACTAATGGAAACACATAAACTCTGCAGGTTTATGTTTCCCTAACTTGGCCATGTGCTTCCAACAACCTCTTAGTGTTATCAGTAAATCAAGTCAGCTAGAGAACTAAGAACTTATCTAGTTCAAAAACATATAGGGTTGTTTTTTTCAAAGTTTACTAACTCCTCTATCTATAAAACAACCTACACAGCATCTACTCAACTTCTTCCTGAATTGGAAATACTTAAAAATACAGAGTCATATAGACAAAAATAAATAAATCTTTAAAAAAAACAGAGCTTCTTTTAACTGTTTTCTGATAGTTCTTTTTTTCCAGTTGTTATTGTATTGATACATTACCTTCAACAGTCCAAATACAGCTTAATCAGTTACTTCAGTACTATACTTTACCTTCTGCGTTTCTTTTAAGTCATTGATTTAATTTAATGGTATTACATCCATTACTTATACTAATCATGTTATTAAGCACCTATGGCACAACATGTACTACGTCTGCTTATATTTCAAGTAGAACAGGGTTAAGGACCCATCCCTGCTCAAAATGCTTTTCAATAATTCCTGATTGTGTGACATTACAACCAACAACTGCCATAATGACACAGCAATGCAAATCCAAATAATTTCTACTACTGAAACTCATCTAAGTGTCACAGTGATCTCACAGTAAACAGTTCTGATATCTGATTAGACTCTTAAATAAACCAGTAAAATTTCAAACTGAAATGGTTTAAGAATTTAGTTGAATAGTTAATTCCAGAGAGATAGTCTAGATGTTTGTCGTCTCATTTCAGCAATTCTTTTCCTATGAGCACTTTGTAAAAGAATGTGATGTAATCTAAGGATGTGATTCTGAAATGTTTCAAATTAGCTACATGATAAACAGTTAAGAATTCCCAAATACTCTAGGTAAAAAGTAGATTTCTAATTTTAATGGGGGTACTGAAGGTAAATGAAGTCTCCATTACTTCAGTCTAGATTTTGCTTGAAGCCCTGAAAAAACTATTTCCTTTCTGAAACAAGCAAATACTTGTCTTGTACACAACACAGGAGGGGCTTGGTACTTACTTACTCTATTTCATGAATATTTGTTGACATGACCATAAATCTCAAATATTTTTTCAAATAACATGGATAAACAAGAGGCAGCAGAAAACAGTACAATAAGTGACAGCAACGAAGGAGTCAACATGGCAGAAATCCGTATGGCTTAGTGGACACAGTAGTCCACTTTGAAAAATCACCACATATAATTTGATACAAATAACAATATCTACCAAGGAGAGGCTGACAAGTGAGCTCCATGTGCCTTCATGGAGAAAATTACTTCTGATTGAGGCCACTTGGCAGCACAGTGTGGGGAAATCTGAACTGTGCTCCCTAATTTGTACCAGATTTACAGACACTCAAGCACATATTTTTTAGCACTATTAATATATTAAACTCTAAAAAAAAAAAATAAAGAAAAAATCTTTCTCAAATAATCATATACTTTAATATAAATGAAAGCATGTTAGTCTTGATACACCAGTGCATGACTCCAGTTTTATGGTACTATAACCATAAAGAAATAATTGAAATTCAGTAACATTAAACTGGGTAAGTTCTGTAATCATTTCTCATAGTCAAATTCATCAGACTTCTCCCTAAATGAAACCACTTAAACACATGCTCAAATTAAGCACATGCTTATATGCTTTCCTGTCCAGCGCTTTGCACTTAAAATGCATGTATCCTACAGTGGGAAAGTATCATCGAAATAATTATCTCATGAAAATGTTAAGTGGTTAGCTTCCTTCCCACCTACCAATATTCTCCTACATTCCCAGCGCAGCAATATAAATCAGTGCTCTTAACAAATTAAGAATACTTCAGAAAGCCTACAATACTTGACAGTGAGTGGCTGGGGAGAGGTTAATGAGTATAATTAGTAGTAGTAGCATTAAATAATAACAACTCTGATAAATCAGAGAGGCCTGAAATTCACTAGATCAACATCATGCATTTTGCATGTTCTGTGTGATCCATCCAGTATTTCCTAGGAAAACATGCTGCCACACACAGATTAGCCTTAGCTTATGGTAAAACCAAGGTAAGTGATGCTCTCTGATTACAAATAGAGGGAAAAGCTTCAGAAAACTCAATCCATTTGTCTCTTGCTTCAACAAGAACATTTTCTTCCAAATATCTATAATTACATAAGAAAACCAGCAGGTAAACATTCTATATTGATTCACATGACAAAGATACAGAAGGAACCTTTTTTTTTCCCCCTAAAAAATCAGTCAGGGACATTAAAAATATAAAAGTAGGTTCAACTTATTTCATTTTAAACATGGCAGTGGGGGTAAAGACACCACACGGTAGCTCAGAGATCTCTTCTTCCTGGGAAGATTTCTATGCAAGACTTCTTAGCTACTTCTTTAGCCTTTCAGTTAACTCAAAGGAGTAGTTGTTTCCAACCACTATGCTTTTACGGCAGCCTGGAGATAAGTTTAACACCAACCTGGACAACTGCAACAGAAACAATCCAGCTTCTCCTTGGGGAAGAAATTTTTACAAAATAGTACCAAAAATATACATTCAAGTTCCTTACTGGGAAGCTGGCTTTCTTTCGGATTTTGTAGAGATTTTTTACATGTCCAGGCTCAAATAAATACGTCAGACTCTGTATGTTCAATCAGGGTGAAAATGTGGACTGATAAAATAGGGGAGATTAATATATGCTGTAGCAATCAGAGTAAATTTTCAGTTTCCATCAAGCACTAGGACTGCCAGATACTGTTCAATCACCACAACTTTAAACATTCCCCTGAGAAGGAGAACTTTCAACTACAGGCATATAGATGAATCACCAAAATGGAAGTGCACAAGTCTATAGCTAACATCATAGATGATAATAAAGGAAAATGGTAATAAAAGTTTTCCTACTGCACTAGTTGCTCCCCGCAACCCAACGACCTGACCCCATGACTGTCCATGCTACTTCTCTCTCTTGCCTTTTAGTAGTGATCTCAATTTTCAATTTTCATCACAAAAAAATATCGCCTCTCCCTTCCTCCCTATGCAAAGTGAAAACACCTAAATCACATTTTCTCTCTGAAAATAGAGAGAAAGGGCCAAGCAAGGTGCCTAAATACTTGTCTGTTTGACAGTAGATGGCAATACCTAATCTTGACAAACTCACCACTGCAGGAATAGGTCAAAAAATAAACATTGTTGGCAGCAGGTGACTGAGGCGCAAACTGGGAAATCAGTTCAGAAAAAAACTTAAATCTACATAAGAAGGTCAATACTTGTCAAACACCTAACCAGTCCCACTTTTAATGAAATCCTTCCCTCTTCAGTCCATTGAGTTACCGATTTAGCTTAACTAAGTTACTTCTGTAATTCCTGGTACTTTTTTATAGCTATAACTGAAGAGACACAATGCTACCTCAATGTACACACTGATCCTCTCCAGTCTGCAATGTAAATCGTCTGAACTTCAAAAGTTTTGTCCAGATTGGAAGATTGTGCCAATTTGTGAGCAACTGCTTACATCTTCATTGTGGTACCCGAGCAGAATGAACCACTTCTCACTTGCAGACTGGGAGAAACTTTATGACCATGATTTAACGACCAACTTAATAGAAAAAGGAATGGAAAAGAGCTGCTCTTTGGACACTATAAATCCACAGCAACCTGATGTAATTGAGCTTAACACCAAGAACAAAGTATAAAAGTATATTTCTGTAGCCAAAAAAAAAAAAAAAAAAAGAAAAAAGAAAAAAAAGTTATTTTTAAACATGTAAGTTCTTCCTGCAGCCACTCACTTTCAGCATAAGTTGCATCAGTGGATCTGGTAGGAAGGAAACATTTTTATTAATTTTCCCCTTATCTGTAAGAAGAATGCTGATTTTTTTTCATTTACGTTCCTTGCCTGCAGGTAGCAGACCAAGAAAATCATATAGCAGAAATTTTTCCTTTTGATTAATTTCTTTCCATGTGTTATGTTATTTCTTATATATAATTGATTTCAGGTTTTGCTCGTAGCTGTACATCTTTTTTATATCTGTACCTACTGCCTTCCTTCAATCAAGAAAGTTGAAGGAAATTACCTGAATTTTGTTAAGTTTATTAAAAAAAGAGCTCTGTGAATATTTAAATTGAGTTTTGAAATGCTAATACAAGAAAGATATTAGAGAATTTTAATAGTAGGTTCAATTTGACCCACAGACTATTGTAGAAAGGGTCAAATTTTATTCAAATTATTCTTTACAGCAAAAAATATGAACCCTTTGATTTTACAAAAGTAGATTAATATTCTTCACTGCTAGGTCTTTTGGCACTTCGGTGCATGACAGCATTAACTGTGCCTGTATATAAACTTTTCAAAGACCTTTAAATGTTCCTGTAATTTGGAACTTCACTTTTTTATTCTCGTCTTCTATTCTCTTACCATTATCCAAGAGGCCATAACAAAACTGACAGTGCCTATAGTCAGTTTGCTCTTTGAGCCAAGGCCAGAATATTTCCAATCAATAAAAGTGAAATGATGAAAAAGTGACCATTCGAAACAAGCTTAGGGAGACATTACTTGCAAAAAATAATAAGCAAGTCTACTGTTAATGCCAGAGTTTCATTTGCATGGCAAAAAAAAAAAAAAAAAGTGCATGGAACATGAGCTGCAAAGACTCTTGCAGTTAAATGTCAGACCTCAGTTTTCAAGTAGAGGCTCACAACAAAATACAGGTTTAGTACTCCAACACCCTTATCCATAGAAGAGTCATAGCAACTCCTACTGTTGGGGCTCTGTTTTGCAAAGTGCACCTTGTTTGGCACACAGAAGTCAGAAAGGACATATTTATCCCGCAGATGAACCTGAGGGTTTATCGATTTTGCGTCAACATGAGCACAGAGAGAATACGAAAAAAACGGCGAGTGGT
This sequence comes from Tauraco erythrolophus, assembly GCF_009769465.1. Lineage (NCBI taxonomy): Eukaryota > Metazoa > Chordata > Aves > Musophagiformes > Musophagidae > Tauraco > Tauraco erythrolophus. The sequence continues at coordinate 83,902,229 of NC_141467.1, read as the reverse complement.
GTGTGGTACCATTATTACACAACGTGTACAGGCAGAACTAATCATGAAAGATCATACTCATTTACCAAATGAAGAGTATGATGTTTTGCCAAAGAACTGAAATTGTTTTGCAATACGAGTGTTATGAAAGGCACTTACAGAATCCTCCTCTCCTCAAAATCTTCCCACCTGCTGGCAGTCAAAGTGTTGCCGTACTATAAAACCCTCAAGGTAGGGATCTTTCTACGTGTGTCTCTAAATGTCAGAAGGAATAACGTTTTTAAGATACAATGCATACAGTGACAGTACAAAAGATTTAATAGTTGCAACTTTATTCTGAAATTCCTACTCCCAGGAATAAAGGCCAGTAGCATTTTTAATAGTGACTTCCTCGTTACTAAGATGCCAATGTGACTGCAAAATTGGTAGCAGCGAAGGGTATGAATTCAGAAGCATCTTAACTGATCCCATGCCACTTTATGAAAATAAAACCTACAAACTGTGTTTCAATACTCTAAGGAGTGAAACAGAAGGTTATCTGGATCTTCTAGAATTAGCAACATTGTTCTGTCTTCTGACAAAAAGTGATAGTAGAAGTTTCATCTTGGGAAGGGCTTTTTTTAAAAGTATTAATTATGATGTATTTATATCATTTGGAAAAATAACAGAAATAACCGTATCTGTTCTTGCTCTAGGGTAAAGTGGGTAATTGAAACATAGAAAGTGATTTAAACTAGAAAAGAAAGGGGAAGAGGTTTTTGCATCAGTAAGTCACCTACTGTACAGTCACTGATCCTGATTCAGCTGCTATTTTTCTTCCTGAATACACAACTAAAATACCCAATTAGGTACAAATTTTAATATTTTCTCAACACTTAAACGTTAGGAGAACTGTATCACATCTTTCAGCAAGTTATGGGCCTCAGTCCCATGATTTTTTAATAAGGTTTTTGAAGAATTCTCCTAAAGACTTTTTTATGTTTTTGGGAGGCCAGATCTTTGCTCCCAACAATGTCTCACCCAAGCAGATGCACAGCCCTTTTCCATCCCATCTCGCCAGTTACTCTTGCCAGATTTAACATAAAAACTTGAGATAACAGGTAACTAATACCTTGTTACAATTAAATGCGCACTTAGACTAATTTCCTGTGTCTACTTTTGCTTAATTCATGCAGTGTCAATAAGACAAATCTACAAGGCTTATCTTAACGGATAAAAAAATGTGGTTATTTACCATATAGTGTTAATGCGTTTGAGCTAGGATTGAAAGCAAAGCGAAGCCAAGGTGTCACCAAAGAAAATTCCAAGAAGACAATCCTAGGCAGAAGTTTACTTCACAATAAAATTGAAATCACTTTTCTCTACTGTTTTCACTTAACCAGTTTGTGTGTGCAAGCTTCCCAGTTTGAAACATTTTGACATGCTCAAGGCCCAATACTCAATGAAAAGCACCGAAAGCCAGCATGGATGAGCACATTTTCAGTGACTATGAATGGGCACTAAGCTGTTTATTAAATATTTCTTTTCACCTGTCTAGAATATTTACAGTGGCATTGGCACTTTAATTTCAAACAAGCATTGTACTATTATACTAGAGAGGAAGAAAACAGAAATATTAGAATCACAGAATCATAGAATGGTTTCTGTTGGAAGGTACCTTAAAGAGAAACAAAACCCAAATCAGTAACTACTTTTCCACATGAAAGATTTCAAAAACAAGTTGACTCCAGTTGAAATCAGATTTTGGAAACTACTAACAGGTGCCAATAATGACAAAAGTAATTTAATAAACTGTACCACTATTCTTCTAGCCCTGTTCCTCCTGTCCCATTTGATTGTCCATTCGCCAAATTAATCTGCCACACTTGCAGCCTCCAAGATTGACAATGGACTCTTCTCTGAAAGCACTCGTTAGATGGTGGCATCTCAGCCAGCCAAGATTGTAACTTCTTGTACATATGGATCATAGCAGAAGAAATTGGGAGGATCAAATTTTCATTAAGATCTTGTTGAACACAAAGATATGGAGTGAGAAGACTTACTGTCTGTCTTAGCTGTCTTAATTCTACCTACATACAAGTCATACGAGCTTCACAGTAGATGCTCCACAGCAGATGCTATTATATGTATTTCTGGTGGTACAAGAGGAGGAAGAGAAGAACAGAGGTGAAAGGATGAGGATCCTGACTCAACACTACTAAAATTACAGCGGCAACACAGAACTACTACAGTACCACAGTGCACCAATTTTCCTGAAGGGAATGTTTAACTAAAACCTACAAAGCAAACAGGAGATTGGGCATAAAGCTCTCAGAGATAGATCTGTGATGCTTGTTGATAATCTTTTACATTAGGAGTAATTTTGCAATGGTAGTTTATCAGTAGTTTTCTTAAATGTAACATAGAGTGAACAAAGAAAATTTCCTGTTTGCTTATACAGAAATATTATCCCTAAAGCATTTTTCCCTGGATTATGGTATATTTCATAGTTTTTAAATCGATCATTTATTTCTATATGATTCATATCTGTTAACTTTTATGAAACAATTTTTGAAACTACTGGCAATCTAATTTGAAATACTGGCAATGTAATTCGCCCCACGATACATGACTAACATTGATGCAAATATTATCCAGTTCCAGTGAATTGTTTCAGCTAGACAAGTACGAAAATAATGTTTAAATTTACAGGCTTAAAAAAAAAAAAACGAAGAAATGAAAGAAAGCACTGATTGTGTAAGAAGCTGGCTTGTTAATTCTGTGTCTTTCACTAAAATTATATGTATCTATATAATAAAAATACAAATACTTGATGCTTCAGATATCTATGAGAAGTGTCATTGATTTTCTCTACAAGTGTATAAAAAAGAAAAAATGTATGAGATATTTGAAACTTTTTTTTTAAGACACACGTTCATCTTATTTTCCATAGGTAAGGTATTTGAAGTTCTGATAGTTGACCTCGCCAATAAAATAAACCCCCTCCACTTGCATATTGCAACCAATAAAGTATATGAAAATTAAAGCTGCAATTGTAGGAAAATACTCAGACTCCCTTTTCACTTTGTTCTATTCCTGTAGGGTTTTTTTTAACTCGACCTAAGAGAACACGAAATAGATACATCTACACCAACGAGTCAACACCTGTCAATATCTATGTCATGCCGCTCTGAACAGTCCAATGAAATCCTCTGATGATTCAGGACTCCAAAATTTTCAGTGAATCTTTCCTCCAGACAGAGCAAAAACTGTGATACTGGTAAGCAAGAGAAGCTTCTTTGCATGTCCTAATTGTCCTAATGTCACCATTCAAGATCTCAAACAGGTAAGTAACACACTGCCTGTTAATCAGGAAGTCTATCTCCTTTACCAACTACTGGTATAGCAAAGCAGTTTTAAACACAATACCTCAAATAGGATCAATTTTATAGAATCATAGAATCATTTAGGTTGAAAACAACCTTTTAGGATCATCGAGTCCAATCATAAACCTAACATTGCCAAGTCCACCCCTAAACCATGACCCTAAGCACCACATCTTTTAAATATCTCCAGGGATGGTGACTCAACCACTTCCCCAGGCAGCCTGTTCCAATGCTTGACAACCCTTTCAACGAAGAAATTTTTCCCAATATCCAATCTAAACCTCTCCTGGCACAGCTTGAGGCCGTTTCCTCTTGTTCTATCACTTCTTACTTGGGAGAAGAGACCAACACCCACCTCACTGCAACCCCCTTCCAGGTAGTTGTAGAGTGTGATATGGTCTCCCCTCAGTCTCCTTTTCTCCAGGCTAAACAACTCCAGTTCCTTCCACTGTTTCTCATAAGACTTATGCTCTAGACCCTTCACCAGCTTTGTTGCTCTTCTTTGGATGAGCTACAGCACCTCAATGTCTTTCCTACAGCAAGGGCGCCCAAAGCCAAACACAGTACTTGAGGTGCAGCCTCATCATTGCTGAAAACAGGGGGACAATCACTTTCCTACTTCTGCTGGCCACACTGCTTCTGATACAAGCCAGGATGCTATTGGCCTTCTTGGGCACCTGGGCACACTGCTGGCTCATGTTCAGCCAGCTGTCAACTAACACCCTCAGGTCCTTTTCCACTGGGCAGCTTTCCAGCCACTCTTCTCCAAGCCTGTAGTGTTGCATGGAGTTGTTGTGACCCAAGTGCAGGACCTCACACTTAGCCTTCTTCAGCCTCATGCAATTGGCCTTGGCCCATCGATCCATCCTGTCCAGACCCCTCTGTAGAGCCTTCCTACCCTCAAGCAGTTCAACACTCCCACCCAACTTGGTATTATCTGCAAATTGACTGAGGGTGCACTTGATCCCCTCATCCAGATCATTGACAAAGAACAATATTAAACAGAACTGGCCCCAACACAGCTCTGGAGAACACCACTTGTGACCGGCCACCAACTGGATTTAACTCCATTCACCACCACTCTCTGGGCCTGGCCATCCAGCCAGTTTTTTGCCCAGCAAAGAGTACACCCGTCCAAGCCATAAGCAGCCAGTTTCTCCAGGAGAATGCTGTGGGAAATGGTGTTAAAGGCTTTACTGAAGTCCACGTAAACAACATCCACAGCCCTTTCCTCATCCACTATGTGGATTATTTTACGCATGGCCAAGTCACGCTCAAAGCATAAAGCTTTTTAGAGCAACAAAGGCTGCAAAAGTTCACTCTCTACCTCCAATAGAACCCTTACTCCAAACACTGAAAATCTCTGGCAGTCACATGAGAAGTGAGTATTATTTAGGGTATTTGCTAATCAACTGTTCTCACTCACCTGCTGGAGGGAAAAATGTGATGCAAGTAGGAGCACTTTGAAGCCACTAATGATGCTGCTGCAGTGTATTTAATGGCCAGCATGTTAGCTACGATGAAAGAGGAACCTCACATCAAGTACATTAAGGGATCAGAGGAATATATACTCATTACTCACTGTAATTTTACATCCCCAGTTTCAAGACGAAATAGTCACATTTTTCTCATACAGCAGAGACACTCTATACTGCTACAGAAAATTAACGGGTCTTTTTTCTTCTGTTTGTTTAATATTTTTTATTTTTGTATGTAGCTGCAGATTATTCCTGTTCATCTTTTGTTTCTAGCTGCATTTCCTCAGATGGAAACTGCTCTCTTGTCTCTGTACGTCATCATGCAATTAAATCAAAAAAGCAGAGAAAAGGAATCTGAATTTTTTAGGTCCAGAAATCGGTGGTGAACTCATGACTGCTCTCACAGGTTGTTATTTCTCTTCAAAGTATTGTTTTTCCCCCCCATCTTTTCTAGTATTTGCGAAACAGAGAATACTGCAGAAAAATGAGCCCCTGGAAGACAGTCCAAATTCTATCTCTAATAACATGATCAAAGCTACAGAGCTTGTATGTAGAACTCAGTGCCAATTTGGGTTAGACATCAATAAAATGTAAGCACACCTAAACTAATCCATAACTCAATGGCACAGTTAAAGGAAAAATTTAAAACACATCAGGTGACTTAACAGACACACATGGAAAAAACCACCATGCTTAAAGTAAATGGTAGTTCTCAAGTAACAGCAAAGGGAAGTTGAGATGTTAGGAATACACTGAATCACAAACTTCATGATCTTTGTCTACTAGATGCATACTAGAATGAATGGTAATTTAGCTTAGTGAGATTCTTATAATTTTACAAATATAATAAAAATAGTACTTAGCAGTATATAAAAGCTATAGAATTATGTAATTAGTTATTTATATTCTAAGAGCTTTGAATTTGAAATAACTACAGGGGATTCATTATTTTTAATCCCATAACGGAGTTTATCAATACATAGCACAAAACTGAAGGGTCTCAAATCAGAACTAAATCTTTAGATCAGATTGTAAAAGAAATGATTAGTGTGTGTTTTTAATAGTAACCAAATAATCTGAAAACAGTCAGGTGCAATAAAATGCATTATTTAGCCACAACAAGCCACAAATTGGGCATCGGCAGTATCCCTCCAGTGTAAAGTGATCCCAACCTGAGGGTCCACTGCAAAGGAATATCAATGCATAGTTTCTCTTCTGTGGATATTCAGATCTCATTTTGCCCACTAGATTGTCAGTTATGATTGGTTACAATAATAACAGTTGCTGTGGTTTACAATGATGCACCATGAGGACGCAATGTGTGGGTTTTTGTTTTTTTCAAGATCTTCAAAGATAACAGCATTACAGCATTTATTGTGTTAACTGAAAATATAACAGACTACTAACCTGTGCTTCATCAGCATGTACATCTTACAATCACCATGGAAAAAACTGACTTTCATCATCACATCTCAGGAATACATAATATAAGTGCACATAATAGAATTTATTGAAAAATAACATGTATATGTCATTTGCAGTTACATATCTTTATACGTATAGGTATGTAAACCCAAAAATACAAGAAGCAAACTATACCTTTTAAAAAAACCCTAGAAGTACATGTTATAACATACTTGATTTCTTTACTACCCCTGCTTACTATTTTCCTGCTTTTAATTTGATTCCTCACTGGTAGAAATTGCAAAGTTGCACAAAATACATTGCATTTCCCCTAGAGTTGGCATAACCTGCTGGTTTTCTGAATTAATCACTAATTAATAATTTGAAAACACAAAGTCATTATGTCATTTCCAGACAATGAGCTTTTAAATGGTGCATGTTATGTCCTAGCCTTTTCAATAAGAAAAAAAAGTTTTTTTCCTCTGGAAACCAGATGGCTGGTAAGTGTTATTATGAGGCTATGTAAATCTCAAAGCAATAAGCATCAAATCAAAACAAGAATTCATTCTCCTCTCCTCTTAGCATTATTGTTGTTTTGCTGAATGAACTTGTGGAATAATAAAACTCCTACAAATGAGGCCACTGGATGTCTTGGTAATGATGAGTTGATAACCCATCTCCCCTTTCTTTTTCCTAGCAAACAGGAGTTCTGAAAACATTTTTCACCAAAATTTCAACCTTCCTAATATCTTGTTCTACATGCCTAATTTAAATGAGGCAATCTTATTCCAGGCTGAATCTCCTCAGTAAACTTACTCACTTGAAAAGTTTACTGGCTCCACTGCTTTTACAATTTGATTATCAAAATATACTTCACTGTTTTCTGTTTTGGTTTTGGTTTGGCCAAGGTTTTTCCCTACTAGGAAAGGAATCCAGAAGAGTTATTTGTTATTTTTTCCCTGTAGAGTAAACACCTGCATCTTCATGTTTCACCCTACAACTAAAACTCCAAACCTCAAAGAAGTCTTTCAAAAGTTCAACTAATACAGCTTAAATCACTTTGCAGTGCTCTATTCTACAAAACTTGCAGATTACTCTAAATAATCTTAAATTGCTAGGGCTGCCCAAAAAGATAACTAAGAAACTAACAAACTCCAAATATTGATTTCCAAAGGAAACGAGCTTCTAAATATTTAGAAGTATCTTAATTGACAAAACATACACTTTTAAAAACTTTATATGAAGCTAAATATTTTGAAAAGGTCTGGTATGGGAAGAAACTGTAAAAAAAAATATGGATTGGAATGTCATTCTATACACCTTATCCCTATTTTTCGTTCTTGTTTTTATGTTTTCCCATGACACATTCACTACTATTAAATTTTAGTATTGAATCTTCTAATTTTGTATTTTAAATCCTTAAACATGGCATTTAATATTTATGGAAACACCTCAATATTCTTACATCATAATGTTCCCTGTTTGTATTAACACGTTAAAAATAAAACATTTCTAGAAACTATTAAATTGTATAATTTTATGATGCGAATAAAAGCAGTGACAATTATGTACTACCACTATTGGTTTATCATGAAACAATGTCAAAATATGACTAAAGAACTAATCCACAAAATAAATTGAAACTCTTTTCCCCAACAGACTTCTTCTCAAATGTAATTCTCCTTAATGAAAAAAATCTTCCTTGCCAAAACATTTTCCAGTAAATAATTGCTGCTTTTTAAAGTTTCCTGCCACAGCTACTAATATATCTGTCTGATCTGGGTGACTCCGAGCAGAGAGGTTGGATAAGATGACCTCCAGAGGTCCCTTCCAACCTCAACCGTTCTGCAATTCCGCAGTAATATAATAATACTGCCTGCATTTGGGCCATGGAAGTTTTGACTGTCCATTAGACAAGTTCTTCACTCCATCTTTCCTTCAGTTTTACACCATAAATGCATTTCTTTTGTCTGCTGGTGGTCTACTTTAAGCATGTGAAAATGTCACTGATGCTCTTCATGTGACATTCTTCATACATGCACAAGCACATCCCTCAAAATGCAAAACTCAATTTATATACATGTTGCAACTTAATCTTACTGTGAATTGAGTTCCTTAGAAAACCTGTATCCTGCTCACTGTGTGACTGCTGAAACACAAGGTTGAACTTATTTTTGTAACAGTGGAAGTCATAGTTTTTATAATGCACACAGTATCGGTTTAACTTCGAAAGTAAAACATTTAGAGGTTCAATACTGTCGTGGGTTAGGCTGCTCCGGCAACCAAACCCTACACAGTCGCTCACTCACCCTCCCCCAACCCAGGGATGAGGGAGAGAATTAAAGGAGAAATGGGAAACCCGTGGGTTGAGATAAGAACAATTTAATACAGATGATTTAATACACAGTGTAGGTGCTCACCACCCCCTCTTATCCAAAGCCCGTCTCGTCCTGAAGCTGCAATCCCAGATAACACGAGGCCCCGAAATAGAGAGCGAGAGAGAGAGAAAGCACTCTGAGAGTGCCGGAAGGGCAAAAAGCCCTTCCTTCCGGCTGTCCCTCACTTTATACTGGGCGTGACGCTGCATCATACGGAATACTAATTGGCCAGTTTGGCCCTCAATCTTAAGGTCCACCACAAACCACAAGGGGAATCATGGCCCCCTTGTCCCGGCTATGCTTCCCCCTTATCCTGTTGTGCTCCTGCACACTGGCAAGAACACGGCAGCTGAAAAGTCCTTGAGACCTCAGTGCCAACTACAAACATCAGCTTGATATCAACATTCTTCTCAGAGTGAGCCTCTGAGTAAAACCAAAACACGGAGCTCTTCTAGCTGCTAAAAAGAAGAGCTAACTCTGTCCCAGCTAAAACCAGGACAAATATGTTTAGTAAACATACAAGATCCACTACAGAACTTTGTTAATGTTGCAGAGGGTATCCAGAAAAGAATAATGCTTAGTTAACTGAATTTGGTACCACTGAACTCATCCTGTAGGAAGGCCAATCATACCATGCCAGTGCTGCCCTGGAAACACAGACTGATCCTCCGATGTTTTTACAACACTTTGCCCATTTCAGTTTTAAAGATCCACTGCTTTTACACAACTTCCTTAAAACAATTATTCCTTAATGGAAAAGAAGTCACTATAGCATTTTGCCTAATGTTTAACAAAAATTTCCCTTTCAGTTTCAATCCATTTCTCTTGATTACAACTTCTCTAAAGATATTACGGTTTTTTAGATGTTTATAGCTTCAAATATTAACAGCCTTTTGTCATGACCTTTCAAATTATCACCTTACTAAAAGGAAAGTGTTCTTAGAACTTCATCTTTCTCACATGCTACAGTCTAAGAGTTAGTCAGATACCTTGCTACTTGATGCTTTGAGCATCCTCCTCTTTTTCTCTTACGTCTCCTGGAATTAAGGTGAGCTGAAGAGAAAAGGCAGAAGACAGCAAACATTACGTAAGACTGTGACACCACAGAGAGCTCTGGAAAAAGAGAGGGAACCCATGACACTTGGAGTAGAACAAGTACCCAGGACTAAACTAGGGGCGGAATCAGATGTTATCCATTACAAACACACAGACAACCAACTCAAGTAAGTTGTACTATAAAACACGGTCTACTTCAAGACTGCTTTTAGAAGAACAGAAGAGGTTTGAAATCAAAGTATAAAATATAACAGCAATATTGATAATAATGGTCAGCCATGGTTAATAATACAGAAGGAAACACTAAAACCAGCTTCCCACACTGCTTGTGACAGGCTGTTAACGTTGTCATGCCATATGGCAACAGAAGTTCATTTGAAAATAATTAGATTTTCAAGATGGACATCTTTATAGAAGAGACACTGCTAATAAAAATAGAAGTATAAAACACCATAGTCTGCAATAATAGGAAATGTCACCATGCATTAAAATATTTTGTTACTCCTATGGGTGAAGATTAAGGAGGAGAGGAACTGTGGTTTATCTCCCCAGTTTGTGCCAAAGAACTTGAAAATATTTAAATATTTTCAAGGTAAGTAAACCAGACCATGGAACAGCAGTCAGAAGCTGACGTCCGTTTTTACTGGGTAAGAATTTTCTCTTACATCTTACTTTTCTCCTTCTCTTCTCCTCTCCTCTCCCATCATTGCCACTCAACTCTCATCAAGTACAACAGTTTAACATCCTTTAATTTTAAATATTTTACAGTGGATTCATATATCATGACTATCAATAATATTAGACTATCATGCCAATACTACTGGAGAAACTATTGTTATCATGTCACTCCCAACATTTAATTGCTACTTGTTTAGCACAAGCCTGTGGGATTTTTTTTTCTTTTTATGTACCTTTTTGAGAGTTTTCTTGATGTCCCAGCAAAAGAAACACTCAGAATAGGATTTTTTTCTCACCATCAATATCCAGGCTTGATCCTTAAAGGGTTATTCTCTTGCCAGTTAATGTCTTCAGATGTCCTTCCAGTTTTCTTTGGCAAGCAATATCAAATTTCAGGGAGTAGTACACAATACAAACCAACATATTTGTGCCTTCACCAAAACAGGTAATACCAGATGAAGGAATCTGGTTTGTTTACTAATTTAGAAAAGAAAGCAAGAGGGAGAGGGGTTGTGAACAGAAATTTGGATCAGTCTTCAAAAAAATAAGCATGCTTTCTTCTCTGTCACCAGACTCTCTCATGGTGCTCTCTTCCTCACATGCTTTGCAGGTGTCCATCATGGCATTCGTAAGCCTTTGTACCTAGAACCAAACACTTTTCAAATCTCACACTTTGTGAGACATAGCCTTCCAACTTAAGATACAAACATAAAGATGTAACATTTGGTTTAAGCTTCAAAGCCAAGAACAGGGTAAGGCAGAAGAGCCTACTGCTGTTAGTCGCTGCCAAGAAGAGGGCACTTTGGACTAAACCAGTACAGCTGATATATGACCACACATATGCAAGAGACTGTAGCACCAAGAAAACATCTTTTGTTAGAACAAACACATAGGAAAGCAAAACCATTTTGGAGTGTGGCTGGTACTGCATAGAACGAAGTTGTGCTGTCTTGGTAGATGCATTAATTAATTATTTGTACTAATATTTAATGAAAAATAAACTAATTTATATTCTTTAGCAAACTTATCTTCTAACATTGTTACTGTTGGTTACTTCTTTGCTCTGGTTATTACTGGTGTAGTCTACTACTCTAGAAGACTCAAAACTTCATACTCATAAATATTTTATTCTCGACAAAAAGACATGTAACACCAACAGGTTTTTGTGAGTAACTTCTTCAAGATAGATACATGAAAGGTAAGAGGAAACAAATAATACTAGCAGAACAAAAAAAGGTTAACTTCAGATATATTTTGAGAAAAATGCATCAGGGATAAGCATTTTAAAATTAAGCCCCATTATCTGACTGAAACAAAGCTATAGAGTGGGAATTGCAACATGAGAAATTCTTAGAAATACCTTCTTTGAACCAAAGGGCAAAAAGGAAATCAGACTGATTTTTAAGTATCTTGAAAAATTGTGTGACTAAGTACTACTGTGTTCCTACACAAGACTTTAATCTGAAGGAAACTACTTCTATGTTTCTCAAAACTGAGTTTCCTCTAAAATCTTTACAAAAGACTAACTCCTGGGAGTGGCAGATACGGGGAGGATGAAGAAGAGGGAAGCTTTCCACAAAGGTTTATTGGTTTTCAACACAATTTAATACAGAACTAATTTTTTAAGGGGTCTACTAATTGACAGTGCTAATGCTAGCATTCTAAATAATTTTTACACCAAGTCTAGAAGTCCTTTTTCTTTTTTTAAAAAAAAAATGTAATTAGAGCTATAAAACTATGAAAACTATTACGTATAGCAGATACATAGTTTCATTTCTATCTTACTTTCAGTGAAAATCATCACTGGAACAATAAAAATATCTGGTGTTTATCTGATCAAGATTCATTCTCTTTGAAAAAGGCTGGAAGAGAACATTTCCATTTCTTGATCTGATCATTGCTAAACAGGGCTATTAAAAATGCATGGAAACTCAAAATACACTCTGATACACTCCAACTGGGATCAATCCCAGTTGATGGAAGGAGACCTTCATCAACTTCATGTAATAAAAGCTTGGTTTAAGATACAAGTGATGGGATTATAAACAGAAATAATATACATTCAGGTGGTTACTTTTTGAATATGTAAGCACAGATATGCTTCTTGAGTGTCAAGATTTTAGTTTGAAGATGGAGAACAAGAACCTATCATTGCTGACTGAGATTGACAGCCCCCCAAATCAAAAAGTGCAAAATTAAATCATTGCATATCCAAACTGGTGTTTACTGGTGTAGTGGAGGGTTTCCCTGCCCATGGCAGGGGGGCTGGAACTAGATGATCTTTGAGGTCCCTTCCAACCCTAACCATTCTATGATTCTATGATTCTACTCAGTTTAACAGTGACAAATATGTCTATGATGAGGACACTCCCTGTGCCATAGCAAAGGGAAACAGGTGGTATGTCAGACCTCTGAGGTAAATAAATACTTGTTCAACACTAGTTGACAACTAGATGATAATGGCTCATGGGATGAGGATGGTGATTTTTCTCCTTCGGCAGATGATTTTCAAATTCTCTTTTCCTCATTTCCCTTGCTGTTTTTTCATTTTGTACTGATTCTCTAGTGGATCCTTCTTATGAAAAAAAAAAAAGTGAATGAAATGTAAAATATTCACTACACCATAAAAACAATATTGCTTTCTGTCATACTGACTTTCCTGAGTTGTTTTATTATTTCATGGTAATAGCATTACTCAAGAGAAGAGCCTAACTAAACTGATCTTAAGTACCATTCAGAAGGTTTATACATTTTCAGACTCATAAACCCTCCTTATGAATAGTGAATCATTTAAAAAGCTCTGGAAATATCGAAATAAACCATAAAGTACAAATCACAGTACTAACACCTCTAATTCCTCTCAAAGGTAAAAAAGGGCATATTCTTTATTGTCAACAGAGGAAGCATGGGTTTTAGCCACTAAGTTTAATTTCTTACAGCTCTGAGTCAGTTCTGGATTCTTTGGGACCACAGGGTTAAAAAACGTAAACAACAACAAAAAAAATCACATCCTCCAGGAATGATTCAAGTCCCTTAATCTTCAAAGGTGGATAAACTGAACCCTATGTGGTTTGCCTCACGAGCAGCATTTGGGCACTGTACTACATAACATTATTCCCAATGGACGTGAGCCAAAGTCTCTTTAGCCAAACATGTAGCCCTGTCCTTTGTTGGCTCTTCTGCTCTGCACCACTAAAAGTGCTTATTGTTGGTGGTGTGCATACATTATATGATGACAGATCCAGTAAAAAGTGACCTTAATGTGAGATTTCAAAGGGCAAAAAATTTTCCAAAATCATGAACCTATCCAATAAAAATTAGGCCAATGCAGAATAAAAATTTTATTTGAAAATTAAACTTTTGCATAAAAAATTAATTCCCTGTCTGAAAACAATAAGAGTGCATTTATTTCTTGTCTGTCCATTAGACAGTAAAGTCTATAATTTACCATAATTCATAAACTATAATTTACTTTGTTAAACCTTCTTCTGACCTCTGAATCATACAACCTCCTAATGCAAATAAATGTCTTAGAATACTATAGTGAAGATTTCTGTATCCCGTGTGATTTCATCAGTCACCAAGAACGCAAGAAAAGGAAGTTATGGCAGCTAAGGCCAAACTGTGACACTGCTGCCTGGCTTATCACGTTTTGAGGGGATGCCAGGCACTTTCCAAGGGAGGGCATACACAGTTCTGCATAAGTGTTGCACCACTCCTGAAATATCCAATAAGTCACCTTTTGCTGAAGAAACCATTGCTTTGAATTATTTACCTTATCAAATATATCCTCCCAACAAGCTATTTAAGAATCAAAATGGGGAAGTCTCTAATATCAGCTAGTAGCTTCTCGTAGCTTCAATTTAATTCAGCCATACCACGACTGCTGCTGAAGAGGACAGTCTCCTATGAACAAATGCAAAAAATTTGCATTTATTCTGTTGAAGTATGTTCTCTCAATCTCTTCAAATATTTCTATTTACAACCAAAATACCAGGGAATGACAATTCAGACTGTCTGGGAAGGTGCATTCAGGTAAGAAAGAACAAGACCATAAATTAAAGATCTTGCTTCTATGGCGCCTCTTTGTTTCCAAGGAAAACTGATTTTCAGTATACTACTATTTGTAGTCTCAAGAGGTTTTTTTAATTATTTTTTTAGGATCAGAATAATAATGTCTACTTCCATCAAACATAATGATAAACTTGATCACAAAGACCAATGCATTTCATTGCTACGTGTTTTCTTGCTGTAATTAATAATAATAAGCACAGTATTTTGAATAAAAGATCCAACTAGTATCAAATTTCTGTTCAACTATCTCTCTGTTTTATCTTCTAAATAATAAAAAATGCAATTCTTAGAACCTCCTCTTATAATCAGACTTCCCTGACTGGGCTTTCCATAGGAAACTCTAACCTTTAACTCATCATCTGTAGGAGCAATGAAATAATTATCAAAAGATATTCATAGGCATGAAAGTCAGAACTTCCTCAGGACCCGAGATTAAATGTTGCAATTCACTTTGACAATACCTCTGTAGTTACTGCTTACCTATACAAACCTGGTTATTATTATTTATGATCCCATATGTATATTTTTACACACAATGGCATACCATTACCACTGTTTGAACTGACTTTGCCTTATTTGCTACAACACAAATCTCAAGCAGATAGTACAGTTTAAAGCACAGGAGGCTGTTCACTTCTTGGAAAAATGCATCCAAAATTCTACTTATGGAACTGTGTTGGTCGATACATGACTATCTAACACATATTTTGTTACTTCTTCAGCCAAACAGCTGTAGCTTGTAATTCAAGACTAAAGGCCTGGATACACAGTACAGCCATTCATTTAAATTTGAAGCTGTGCTTGGAGATGAGCTTCTATCCTTCAAGGCTTTATTTCAAAGGAGAGGTCTCACTTCTGGGAATCTACCATTATTGCAGAGGTAACAAATGATACAAAGGTTTCGCTTTTAATAACATTTTTCCTTATTTATTATTACGTGATACTTTGCAGCTGCAGTGATTCAGACATTTACACCTGTTTCCACGTATGAAAACATTACATATATAAGTTTCCATAACAATTCTACTTAATTCTAATTGTTAAATATACTCTATATTAGTTATTAATCATAATAATAGCAAGATACATAAGTTGTTTATAAAGGAATACTGGAGGATACTATTTTCTGCTTTCGGCACATTACATTTTTTCAGGACTACAGAAGTTTAAAGAAAATCAAAAGACAAGAAACAAGTTCTCACTGACATCAGCAGCAAATCCTACAATGTCTTTTACTTGCTGTTTATTGCAGTATATTATATATATATATGTATATAATATGCTGTTACTTGCTGTATATTGCAGGACTGCAGGAGCCAGGACACCTAGCCTGGATTTCTAAATCATGGAATTATTTGTTTGTTGAAATACTTTGGTTATAATTCATCTTCCTTCAAATATTAAGTTTTCCCTACAATAAGCTCACTAGACCTGGACGGAGGAATACAGCTTGCTACAATTTTGAATAATCAGCTGTAACGTACTGTTCAGTCCGACATGACCTGACAGAGCCAAAGCAGAATTCTTGGTGTAGTTAATAAGTATGACTGATCTGAAGCTCATGAGATTTAATAACAAGGTTTGGAGAGCCACAGAAAGCCAGTGTTCTTAGAGCTACTCTCACAAAGAACAAGAGATGTAGCTGTGCTCTCTGGATTTCGGCAATTCTATCTGTTTATCTTTAAGCACAAGATGGATGTACAATTTGATGACAAGACATTAGGAAGCATCATGAAGACATTACTACTGAGTGTGCTCCAGTGGGTACAACATATGCTACTGAGATATCAGAAATATGATGTAAGGATAAGATATTGCCCAGGGAAATCATTTACTGAAGGCAGATAAACAAAGCATGAAGTGTAAAACCCAATATAACACAGTTGCCTCTGTAGAACAGCAAAAAGCCTACTAATGTAAAACAATGCCTCAGTTTCACTGATCTGCATTTCAAGAATGTACCAAATGGGCTATGTTATTATCAAAAGTAAAATTATTCTGGCTTCTAGGGTGACCAAATTTTAGCCAAGTCTGGAAGTGTAATGGGACTCAAAGACATCTAGCAAAAACTGTTTTTTCTTCCTGATTAGAGCAATCAGTTGACAGAGCGCAGACACATTCAGCTAAATCACTAATCTCAGAAAAGAACTCAGCCTGGTTCTCCAAAGAGTGAAGAACATGGTGTGTGGCACCTCAAACCTCACGACACCTCCATGGAGCTCAGAAGTGGTTTTGTGGCACTCACCAGGTACCTCAGCTTACTCCAACCTCAGTGTGAGAGTAATTAATCACCCTCTGAAAGAACACAGATCTCCCTGCGGACTAGAGGTAGGAGGAAAGCTAAAATATCTAAGACAGGTGCTCAGAGTAACCTGCTAAAGCAGCTACCTACATTTTTAAAGCTCTGATACCTGTACTTGGCATCTACAGTACTTCAGTCCTTAAAAGTAACCATGTACTGATATTACTTGTACCACACTGTAAATGCTGAAAATTATTTTTATAAATATAAAAAGAATGAGGTGCCAATCTGTTCTGGCAGACACAGAACATACTGAAAGGGAGAAGACTTCATAGAAGGAACACATCTGGAGTGATATCTGTGCTTGCAACCTCTCTGTAAACTACTAAGCAATGGTTTCGCTTTAGAAATGGAGTCCCTACCAACACCACGGCCACATAGCAACCTTTAATCAATTAATGCTTTTAAATACTTTGACATTGCATAACATAGTATAGAAATGCAAAGACCTATTAATTTCTGAGCTTAAAAATATTGCATAATTGGAAAAGGGTACACTAAAAGCTATAAATTACAGTGAAGTAAGAAAAATAGTCATTTTCCAACTATATGTTCATTCACCAATCTAAGAAGCAGTAGGCAGAGCGTATTTATGGTCGAGTGGTATTTCTTGAAGTTTTAAAATACACAACTGACTTACCCTGTAAATACATTTATTACAACCAGATCTAATGTTGACTGAAGCAGATGCAAAATTTCAATTACTTAGATGCTCTTAGCAAGTTTTGTGTTTATATCAGAGTAAGAATAAACCAAGTAGGTCATCAGGAAAGATATCAACCAATAATAATCCAAACGAGTAATAAGATCACATGATACTGCATCACACATTTCTGGCTGATTGTCAGCAGTCCTGGAATCCGCAAGTTTCACCTGTTCAAAATTTTGTTCATCAGAATCTGCTCAATTTGCAGATACAATCATTTTATCATTTTTCTTCAGCAAAGTATAAAAGCAAGTCTGTCAGAATCATTGTCTCACCACTAATATTAAAGGTCTTCATTACCTCTTCTGACAGAACAGATAGACTCGAACATCCTAGAGAAAATTCCAATTCATTCATGAAAGTAAGAAACTGAGCAAACACCATGAGAACTGGATACAGCTTTCAAGACCAGTGTATAATTTGCATTTTGGCCTCTCTTCGTGAAAGGACAGGAGTCACTGCCTCAGACTACAAATGTTTGTCCCTTGTCTCTACTCAACTTCATGATTAAGGCCCACAGCTGCTTGTTAAACTATGGAAGTGAAGAGTCCTAATCTACAATAAAGCCTGTCCACAAACGCTGTCAGAGGAAGCAGTCAGGCACTAGCCCTCTAGGTCATTTGTGTTTGATAGGTAAGCCCTGCAACATCAACCTATGGAAATTTACTGCCTGTCACAAAGTACTTGCTAATCAACTAAGTTACAATTAAGCCAGGAACAGAAGCTGTAACTGCTCCTAATTCAAACCTTTGGGCCTTTTCATGCAGCTTTGCTTTAAGAAAAAAAAGCGATCAAAGTTTTAATTTTAACTCCAGGAAGGCAAGTATAATAAAATCTTAATACAACACATGATAAATGCAAACTATCTGGTAATTATAAATACATGGCCATGTAAGACCAGAAGCGAATCACAGCTGTTTCAGGAGTGACTTTGAACCTTGCCTTTATTTCTTCAGATGCAGTTAATCAAGAGTGCAATTAATTGAGTGTACAAGTAATGACACTTTGATCAGATTCTGCCATCAGTTATACCCATCCAAGCCCACAGTCACTGACTTCAATAGTCCACTAAATACAAACTGAGGCAAAAAAACCTGTCCAGTTCACAATTATGGTACCTTTAACTAATACTCACTACATATGAGTAATTTCAGTAATTCTTATTCAGTTTACCTGACATTTAGCAATTATTCTGTCCTTTGCAGTACAGAATTTTATTTTATCACTAGGTACTAAACTATACGGTATGCATTAAGGAAAATCAGTTCTTAATATTTTTTTTAAGTAAACATTTAAACTGTATGTCTCAATTTTGAACTTAACTAGATGTACAAACAATGAAAAAGACTTGTCTGCAAATTTTAGCATGTAGCACAAGGTGAAATTGTCACCCACGACAAGTCTTTTAAAGAGCAGAAAAGCATCTCACTAATAAAAACTATGCCAAAAACTAACATTTTCTAGACTTTACCAATAAAAAAACACTTAGTAGAGTTAATTCTCCTTGCCCAAAAACAACTCTGCATGCCAATTTACATGACTCTGATTTCTATTTTCAAGGTAAAGCGTTTATTGAATTTTATTTTTGTCTGAAAACTTACATGTTACACATATGTTCTACACACGGGTCAAGATGTAGACGGGAAGCTAAAACCAGGAGAAAATATTCACATTTCAAGTTTAAAACATGAGGAGACTGTAAAGCACTACCTTCTCTACATATTGTTTAGCAATTGAAATAAAAACCTAGATTTCTGCAATACATGTTTTATTTTCAACTGTAGATACTACAGAATATATATGTCCTTAATACAAGGAATTAACTAATCTATTTCCTTCCGATCACCTGGTTTAACCTGGCTTTAAAAAAAGAATGTACTGATGTTGATGGTTGATGAAAATCCCAAAACACTCATGAGATTCTGGTCACCAAAAGTATTCTTCCACAAGAGCTATCAGCAATACCTTTTTTATCTAGTAAGAATCCATATACAACTTTGAGACTAAACTTTGCTTCTGATCCTCCGCTTCAGAGATGAAGGTAACTCTCTTCCACGGGTAGTTGATATGCACAACATCTTTCATCCTAATAGAACTTCCTAAATTTAACTATAACAAAATATACCAGAGTGTGTTACTGAAAATAAAACATGGTTTCTGTAGAGCAGCAGATCTTCCTAACTACAGAGAGTGACTGTATTAGAGTAACACCTGAAAGAGAAGGTAGAAACAATTTACTGAGGACTCTGACCAGACCACTGGAGTTGCTACTTGCCTACACTAAGGAAAGGCATACTGGTTCAGTTTACGAACGTATTTGATGATCCCGATTCTCCTTTCATAAAAGATTCTCCATTTCCATTAGCAGAGAATATGCAGTAATCTGCAGACTGATAAGCTTCCCATAGTTAAATTCACATCTTTGGTTAAGGTCCAAATATTCTGAAGAAAGGGGCAAGTTAAAGATGAGAAGCAGCAGAGATAATCTCATGTGAAAGCTTCTGTCATCAAGCTTGACTCTTGCCAGAGGAAAAGCAAGTTATGTTCGTAACCTGGTTAGTAGGTATGAGTTTACTGTTGAAAATCAGCTTAGATCTTCAGTTATCAGTGAAAATGGAACCTAAATCAAACCTACAACTGTTTTAGTAAACATAAGGTGGGCAGGAAGTGATCCAAGAATCATAGAATCATTTAGGCTGGAAAAGACCTTTAGGATCATCGAGTCCAATCATAAACCTAACACTGCCAAGTCCACCCCTAAACCATGTCCCTAAGCACCATATCTACACATCTTTTAAATATCTCCAGGGATGGTGACTCAACCACTTCCCCAGGCAGCCTGTTCCAATGCTTGACAACCTTTCATTGAAGAAATTTCTCCTAATGTCCAATCTAAACCTTCCCTGACACAACTGGAGGCCGTTTCCTCTCAACCTATCACTTCCTACTTGGGAGAAGAGACTGACCCCCACCTCACTACAACCTCCTTTCAGGTAGTCGTAGAGAGCAATAAGGTCTCCCCTCAGCCTCCTCTTCTCCAGGCTAAACAACTCTAGTTCCTTCCACTCTTCCTCACAAGACTTGTTCTCTAGACCCTTCACCAGCTTCGTTGCTCTTCTGTGGACATGCTCCAGCACCTCAATGTCTTTCTTGTCGTGAGGGGCCCAAAACTTCACACAGTATTCAAGGTGCTGCATCACCAGAGCAAAGTACAGGGGGACAATCACTTCCCTAGTTCTGCTGGCCACACTATTTCTGATACAAGCCAGGATGCTATTGGCCTTCTTGGCCAGCTGGGCACACTGCTGGCTCATATTCAGCTGGCTGCTGACCACCACCCCCAGGTCCTTTTCTGCCAGGCAGTTTTCCAGCCACTCTTCTCAAGCCTGTAGTGTTGCATGGAGTTGTTGTGACCCAAGTGCAAGGTCCGGCACTCAGCCTCCTTCAACCTCATGCAACTGGCCTCAGCCCATCGATCCAGCCTGTCGAGATCCCTCTGTAGAGCTGGAAGACTCTATGGTCACTAACATTGTTGAACTGAAATCTCACTTCCTGATTTCTGTTTTCATCACTTCGTCTATCTCTATTTAGGACAAAATTTGCTATAGAGGGGCTTAGCCCTAAGCAGTATGGTCACTAGACAGTAGATGCTATTGGACTTCAGGACCAAACTTAAGTCTCTAGCCCTTAAACCAATTACACACAACTGATGAGATTTGTGAATCCTAAGGAGTGTTTTTTAAAGGCATCTGTCAATAGGTCTATGCAAAAACTACTTCAAGTACAGGAGGCCCAGATCCAAAAGGGAAATTAGGACCTAATATGGCACTTGCACAGATTTCAGGCTCTTACATTGAAAATTATCACCCTCAACACTTCAGCCTAGCTTTTTGGGCTCTTAAAAACTAAAGTAATAGAAAAGTTTGTTCCCTATTTTTTTTGCTTTTGCACAGGACATGACTGTCTCCACCTTGGCATGGTTAAACAGTTCAATTGTTTAATTTGTGTCTAAGAAAAATTACCAGTCTCCAGCCAAACATTTCTCCAGCTAAAAGCCTGCCCTAAGTATGCCTATCGCAAATCAATCATAACAAATCTGAGAAAAATATGGTGGATATAGCCAAAACCACATGACAAACAAAGACCACTTTTGCCTAATTATGAAATGGTATAGTGGGAAGAGGACTAAGCCCAGAGTAAGAGAAAAACAAGATCTCCTAAGCTTAAAACCAACACCTCTTATCTCCCAGACCATCCTAGACAGTAGGACACAGGATTTAGTATAGAGGCAACTCCATCATCTAGTAGCTGCACACTTTCCTAAGAGAAAAGGTTTGTGGGATTGTACTTTTCAGGAGGAGGAAGGACCTTCCACGTTTTAAGTATAATAGCTGTTGTATAATGAGTAGACACCTAAGAAAATATACTGTCCTTTCCTATTCACCAATTACCTAATTAACCACCTGTGTGCCTATCTAAGCAAACTCAAGTCTGTAAATTCTTATGTGATAATTGGTACATTCTGTACTACATACTTGGCAGCTATAGCTATCATTGTGTTGGTGGCTGTAAAATTGGAGAAATTGCAGAATTCTCCCCTACAAGGAAAAAAGAGATCTACAAAGGAAAAAACAGAGTAGTCATTTGGACCTAAGCCACGTAAATGCCTCTGTAAAAATTTCATCTATTTTCCTCAAATTATGTTTTAAAAAACAAGTCTCCATAGCTTCATGACAGCCTAATGCTGTCACACAACAGCAACTATTAATATCACATATTGCATAAATTTACCTCTTAGCTAATAGGCCACAGCACCTTAGAGATTGTTTGAGCTTAGAGTAGGTTATCTGTAACCAAATAAAAATGTATTCTCCTCTCACAGACACAAAGATGTCTGATTCAGACTTCCTGGTGGAGGGGGAGGATGGAGAGAAGACTCTTTGGGTTCGTTTTACATATCTGGTTAAGTTTCTTTCCAAATCTACCATACTTAGTGAATCAAGAGGACATCTTGTAATACTGGTAATAAAAGAATTCCCACTATCTCTAAACATGGTACCAAAAGTGTTCTAAATATTAGAATCATAGAATCATAGAATGGTTAGGGCTGGAAGGGACCTTCAAAGGTCATCTAGTCCAACCCCCCTGCAAGGAACAGGGATATCTCCAACTAGATCAGGTTGCTCAGGGCCTCGTCCAACTTGGCCTTGAACGTCTCCAGGGATGGAGCATCCACCACCTCTCTGGGCAACCTGTTCCAGTGTTCTACAACTCTCATGGTAAAAATTTTTTTCCTAATATCCAATCTGAAACCTGTTTTTTTCCTAATATCCAATCTGAAATCTATTGACCATTTGCCATTTTTCCTGACTTCTTCCTCATCTTTAAGGACATACATCACAATTAAATTATGCTGATTGAAACAGATCTCTTCATGGCTTTGAAAAGGCCATAGGTGAAGGCTTCTAAAGTGTTTTTAGATAGTGGTCATCCTGTGAAGAGGCATGTTCTTATTTAGCGCCTATCTCACTGAAAGTTTTGATTTGGAATGAGAGATGTATGATCTTAGTTTCATTTTCAAATAACTGTTCTTCAAAAGAGCTGTGCATCTTGGGTGATTTTGGTTTTCAGTCCAGTCTCGTCTTGTTCCCCAATTGCACTTTGTGGCTACCGTCATCATGTTAGGTCCACCTTATGTTCCTTAAAGGGTAAGCCTAAAAGTAAAAGTGACTTTAGACATTCTCTTCTGAAGAATTTTAATGCCTTCAGGTACATGCACTTGAGCACAAGTGAGAGCTGAATTCCGATGGATATTATCATTTAGTACCACTCAGTATTTAAAAATTTTGTAACTGCATAGGAGTGCTGCTGAAGGGAATGAGCTAAATCACTTTCTCTTTCCTTAAATCAATTATTTTCTTTTTTTTTAAACATCAAATTTTTTATAGGATTTAGAAGGTATTAATATATTCTCTTTTCTTTGAATTCCTTTCCCATTTAAAAATCCTGGGGACTTTGCTTTGTATTTTATATTTTCTCATGTTTGATTTTATTGTCTTATATGGTGCCTCAAGGTTTTTGACAGGAATGAAAGGTGCTGCATAAATAAAAGTCCTTTTTGCACTCATATTCAAAAGTGAAGATCATGAGTACTGTTGCTTTGAAACTGGATATTCGGCCCGCAGTGTAACTTCTCCTTTAGAATGTGTATCTATATATACATGCATTATATTTACATATGTCATGTTAATGTAGTTTAAATATATATGCCTCCCACAGGTCTAGAAGAGGATTTATAACCCTTTTGACATTTATGGAGCAAAAACATGCCTTACTATATTAAAATTAATAAATGAGCACTGCACTACAAGGTCAATAAAGCAAAACTATTTTAGAGTATTAAAAGAATTATCATTTTACAGAATATTCTTAAACATTCATTTAAGATATTATACCAGTGTTTTGTGCAGTAATACTTTTTCTCATTTATGTCCAAATATTACCAAAAAGGTATATGTCACGAAGTAAAATTATTTTTAAAAATAAAATTTTAGCTTATGTAATATTTTTTTTAATTTTGAGGAAAATATTCATAGATTCATAGATTTTCTAGGTTGGAAAAGACCTTAGAGATCATCCAGTCCAACCGTCCCTAATCTGCCATTAAACCATATCCCTAAGTAGTTCATCATTCAATGCATCTTTTTACAAAAATTGTAAAAATTGGTGGTTAATATTTGTTTTAAAAACAGTTCTAGCTTAAATAGGTATTTTTGAAACAGGAATGTTTGTCTTGTCCTGATGAAATTTGTAATTAAGTACTTAGGAAAACATAAGTACAACAAATTGAAGTGAGAAAAAGACATATAAAGCAACCATCAAACATATGAATCTTTTCTTATGAAAGGAAATGTTTACCGTGTAGTATCATGAGTAAAATGAAGTTAGCTGCAGCTTAATGTCTGTTTTTAGGTGGATTAGACTATCTATCATTGGTTGAAGAAAACAAATGTCTATGATTGTAAGAATTTGCTCTGTGTTCTGATATGATTTGTTGCTTAACTTCTGGTAAATACTGTAGAGTAGAGTAAGGTCAG
Source organism: Tauraco erythrolophus (assembly GCF_009769465.1). Taxonomy (NCBI): domain Eukaryota; kingdom Metazoa; phylum Chordata; class Aves; order Musophagiformes; family Musophagidae; genus Tauraco; species Tauraco erythrolophus. Next base: position 83,877,712 of record NC_141467.1, on the reverse strand, counting down.
CAAACCATGAGTTTTAGAAATTATAGGTAGTTTAACATTCAACCAGCACGCACTTACCATTCTTTCTGTTCCTTCTAAAATCTAAAATATATGTTCAACTATCACGTAAAAGAAGGAAAGAAGGATTCATATTACCTAATTTTAAGCATCTATAAATCAACGTCTCATCTAATCCACTTTATTTTAGATCATCTCATCCTTTCTTGGACATCTACATTATCATGGCAGAATTCAGTTCCCAGGAAGCGTCCACCACCATGATTGCTAAGTAAAGTTTAGACAACTAGCTAGATGCTTACCTTTTATATGGTTGACACTAGGTAAGATGACTGACTCACTTTCCCAATATGCTTAAGTACTTTGGTTACAGCTCTTCAGTAGCAGGTATTGGATTGGCATCCATTCAGTAGGAGAGGTTAGATACGCTTAATCCATTATAAGAGATTTGAAGAAAGCGACCACAGCACATCTAGGTATGTACCACACTCCGTGGGAGCATCTCTTCCCTCCCTTGGGTATACAATAATAAATAAATTACTCTGAATAATATTTTTAGCTGCAACTGAATAATGAAATTTGAGAAGCAATACCAACGGCATGTAGATCACATGAAAATGAACTGCAACTTCCCCAAACAATTGTCCTGTCTTTCCATTACATGATGCTGTATTTCCTTAAGCTACACACAGGCTGCTTCACTTCCCCAGAGAGCTTCTTTTCTCCCCTTTTCTCATGTCATTTCCCCATTCTTCATAGGTATACAAGATTTTCTGACTGCTTTTGTGCATTCATAAAAATTTCTAAAGCGAAGCAAGTCTGAGGTAAAATGGCTGAATATTACACAAGAGATAACTATTACTGTAAAATCTTTCCAGTCCCTCCTCAGTCTTCTAGATTCTCGCAGACACGATAAATGTCTACTACATGTCAAATATGCACAAGTCTCATTGCTTAAGATTAACTGTGTTTGGTCTTAGGAAATATGATTTTTAGGATATTGTAATATTTTCAGACACAGGGACTTAATATTTTAACCACTAAATAATATTAGTTATTATACTATTCAATATCACATTATACCTAATATAAAACCACATATAAAATTTCTTCTGAGACACTTTCCCCTGCCTACACCTTGGCTTTCTGCTCATAATTTCAGTATAAAAATCCTGCAATTATTTGTTATGCATCTTACTCCTTCTTGCTATAAATCATTTATTAAATTGTCCTATTTATTGGTCTAGCTAATTACTGCTTGTCTGAACTCCATCAGCACCCCTTCCTCCTCCCTCCTTAAAGTAGACAGGTCATGCTTTCAGATAATTTATACCATATATTTAAAATACTACATAAAGCATATTTAAAAAAAGGATGAAAAGTTATGAGTAATAATATTATTTTTTTCTCAGCCTTGTTTTTCTGAAGGAATTATTTTATTTACATAAGAACACATGTGGCTCTCATAATGAAACACAGGAGATACAGATGCATCATCACAACTCTAAAACTTCTGATCTAAAATTGTTAGTGGGAGGAAAAGCAGTAGAAACATGAAAAATAGCATTTAACAGGAGTTCAGTTGACATTTCTGTGAAAGAGAATTGAAATATTTTGTTTCTTGATTTGATAGTATTTTTGGATTTACAAGACTAAGTGCAAATCACTGAAGTTAGGTAAAATATTTTTTAAATGGGAAAGTTGCTCTGCATAGAAATTCTAGCGACTATGCTACAGTCATAAGGCTAAAATGTCATCTTGAAATGACATTTCAGTAGCAAGTCAATTAAAATTTAACATCTTTTAGTGAAAATTAAGAATATAAAATAGACTATCTTCAACTTCCCAGATTCAAAGCAGGAAAATGCTTTACTATTTTGATTATAGTTTTGCAAATTATCACGTTTTCCCTGTCCATCAAAGCAAATCATATGAACTTCACTCATGAAGTGACTGGGAACCCTTCAACCCATATTATATTCACAGTATTAAAAGATCAAAATATATCTCAAATTATTCATCAAGACTCTCACCATCTCAAGACTATGACTGAAATCTCCTATAGTGTTAAGCTTTACTGATATTATCCAGTTACCAAAAAGTAATCAAGTGTAGCATAAATACATTACTACATTGTTAAACTAACATAACCAAGTTTTCTATACAGTTTTCAAACACAGTAAAACAACAATATTGTATTTATTAGTTTTTACACTCAAAGGCATCTAATATCACAAAGACTTTACAGTTCAGTTCTATATAGTTCTATCTTTCTAAAGCAAATATTTAAAGCGTATAATTTCTTACACTGATTTGAGTTCAAGTCTGTATTCTTTACTCATGAGGGAAAAAAATCAGAGTATCTTTAAGAAAAGCAACCACAGAAAGTTTATTTACATAAGTGTATACATAAGTAAAGAGGCTCTAAGGCATATAAGGAAAAAAATATTGCAGCTGTATCTCATACAAAACCCTCATTCCAGACGGATGGTATTCTGCCTTTTGCAATATTAGTATAAACAGTGAGCAACCAATACATCCGCTACACTAATTACATATCACTACCTACTACTTTAAACAAAGCAGAGCATAATTTTTCAGTATCACAGAGCGATTCCATCCTAAAACAGCTGTCTAGCAGTGTAGTGTTATTATCTCCTTCTGCCGACACCATCAGGCTGCATTCCCAAAAGAGGCTGCCCTACCCTTCTGCTTGCTCTTATAGTCACGCTGCCTTCCTTGTTGGATTAGCACAAGTATTTGTGCAGCCATCAGGTGAACTAGATAAAGAAATTGATTTGAATTAAAACTGAACCACAGGGGATGGGGGGAGAAGCTGGTTTTCACTTGGAACAGTTCCTTCCCCCAGTTCACTCTACGGACACACAAACATTTGTGCCATATGTGAACAGCCGTAAGAACTGACAGCCAAAAGAAAGAGGTCATCACTGTCTTTCTCAGCAGCATGCTGGTTTAAAGCAACCCTGGAAATAAGGTGCAAAACAGAAAGAATGAATGACCCTCTAAAATTATTTATTTCCCTTCCCTTAGAGGAATCTAAATAATTAGCTTATCTTGGATGCCAAACAATTAGACAGCTAAAGACACTTACACTAAGGGTGACCATAAATCATCTATTTAACTGCATATGAAGTGACTCTTCTGCGAACAAGCACGTGTTCAAATGTACTTCCACACAGTCTTCCAGCCTTTTTTAAATGTGACTCATAAGAGTATCCTCATTTCTCCGTATGCCTTTTAATGAAAGCAAACATGCTCAGACATTTATGAACAAACACAAACATCCAAATTACAACAACAAATTACTTTCTCACTTCCTTCTGCCTCTTAATGATGCTACGAAGAGTTCTGTAGAGGGAAATTTTAAGTTGTAATTGTAAAAACCTGTTAAAATGGAAGGAAAAGACAGCTGAAGTCATTTGGCTAGCTTATATTTTATGTTTCCTAAAAATGAATCTGTGTGCAAACAGGGAGCTGTGCACTAGCACAGCTTACAAAGGTAAGTTAGTTGCTCCAAACAAGTCAGCTCTGAGTGTTAAACTCTCAAAAAGCTCAATTTGAGGCAGATTTCTGGGAAGTTTGTTCTATGTTCTTCACAGACAATGTGAACTGCTCATGACTTCATCAAAAACTCCTCTATCACATTTTTAAACACAGCAAGGTCTATTTAAAAAGGCATTGTGTTTACATCCAGAAGCTCTTAGAAAGCTCTTCTAAGCATCTTAGAAGCTACTCAGGAAGCACTTGTTGATCTGTCTGCTAACTTAAGAGCAAATCTAGAACTTGGAATGTCTAGCTGCTGAGACATCCTGAAGTGCAAGGCTGCAACTCAGAGGAGACCTGGAGAAGTGGATTGTCAGAAATATGAAGTTCAGTAAGGGCAAATTCTAACTTCTGCATTGGGACAGATTAATCTCATGCACCAGTACAGGCTGGGGACCAATGTACTGAAAAACAGCTTTGCTACAAAGGACCCAACAGTCCTGGCGAACAAGGGGAGCATGAATCAGCAATGTGCCCTTGCAGCAGCAAATGCCAAATATATTCCTGGACGTAAGGAAGAGACAGTGTAGACAGCAGGCTGAGGTGATTATTCCCATCTATTCAGCAATAGCAAAACCACATCTTAAGTACTATGTCCAGTCTGGAGCTCCCCAAGCCGGACATAGACTGTTTTGGAGTGAGTCTGGCAGAGGACCACAAGACTGCCTTGGGACTGCAGCATGGGAAGGTCAAGAGAGCTGCAATGTCCAGTTTTAGGAAGAGTTCTTCCTGCTGTCTTCAAATTCCTAATGGGAGGGTCCAGGGGAGACAAAGTCACACTATCCTTGGAGGCGGGCAGAGATAGGATAAGAGGCAATGGATGCAAGACTTGGCAAAGGAAATTTTGATTAAATATTAGAGAAAAAGAGTTGACAGTGATGGTAGTCAAAACTGCAGAACTGGTTGCTAAAGGAGGTTGTGGAAACTCCATCCTTGGAGATACTTAAAAACTTGACTGGCAATCTGATCTACATGGGTTCTGGTTTGAGCAGGAGGTTGAATTAAATGATCTCTGGAGGTCCTTTTCGACATAAAACATTCTATGAATCTATGGTTTTATTGTCAGTTCAGAAACAATTATGGAAAATAATCATCAACTTGGTCAGTTCTGAATTAAACATTCATAAAAAGTATACTTCAGACTTAGCACATATTAAGTATTCAGGTATTTTTGTTAACATCATGGCCCTGTTACATAAATTCTCACACGCTCATTGAAGTAAGTGGGGCTATGCCAGTATAGACTAACAAATTATTAGATCTCACACTTCAAAAAACTATTAGTGCTTCAGTTTTATATGTAGAATTTTTCATGCCACACAATCTGCCATCAATTCAAAATTAAACAACTCATTGTGTAATTCTTTCTACTGTATGAATTTGCTTTAAAAGGACAAATACAAAATCTAGAGCTAAACTTCCTCTCACTTCTTAAAATTTGCAAAGATGATGAGGAAATCATCAATCAAAAATGATGAGAGAAACAGATACATCTTCCCTCCTTAAAAACTTATCACTAACTCATTCCAGTATAGGTATTTGAGTGTTCATACATTCATACGTACACTGCATCTTTTTTTTTTATTATTCAACGTGAAATCAGCAAAGGAATTTATTTTATCTCCTTTTCATCGATTCTAAAGGCATGCAGACAACTTTGCTAACATGCAAATTTACTAGCAAAGATACTTGGTTTCATCTTTACATTTAGACTTCAGGTTTTAACCGCATTAGGAAATCAACAAGAAAAGCAGGAGGAAAATACTGTTAGCATCCGCAGAGCCGTTCATCTGCTTCGCTTTCTTTCACTACAGCAGCACGCAATGGAAGGAGCAAGATTAAAGCCCAGAGCATGGGTATCATTTTAGAGCTATTCAAATACAGAGAAGCGACATGATCATACCTCAGCTGTACACGCCTATTGCAACTCGTGTCTCACTTCCCAAGTATACTGGGTTTAAAACAGAGGCGACTGCAGTTTTGATAACATCTGCTACAACAAATAACAAAAAAAGAGTGTGAAGTCTGATGAATGTTTAAACAGAACATTTTTTATGGATCAGCTAAATCTTTTCTGCTTTTTAATTAAAAGTAAAGAAAATGGAACTTAATTATCCTGTAAAGATTAGCTTGTGGGCATCTTCCTGTAAATTACTTCTAATTGAAAGCAAATTGTCAAGTGACATTCAAAGTACTGTCCTTTAAAACACAGCTGTTCTATTGCTGATTTCAGTACATTACAGTGCTTTCTTGTTACAGTAAGGCATATTTGAATATTTTAACAATTTGACTGGTTTTGTATGGATTTCCATTTAGTATATCTTAATCACATTCCCTCCTCCAGAAATCGGAAGAAATATTAGCTACCTTATTGTACCAAATATCCTACAGTAATTTCTCTTCGCCTTTCATTTTGAAGCTTATCGGTTAACCACTGATTAGCACATGGCATGGGTAACCGACCAGTTCTGGCTGGCAGCCTGCTACCTACTCTCCTAGCTAGGTCATTCTTACTGCTGGGAGTCAATTTACTAGCAAAAACATTTTAAATACTTGAAGAGATTTCAAGTAGTTTTATTGTATCAACTACAAACAGATAGTTTACATTCTATTCCTTTTAGTTATTATAAATTAATAAATTGTTCTGACAGTATTTGATATACTTTCATAGTAGATCATCAATACTCAGAGCAAGATAAAACTACGGAACATTAATATAAGTTTATCAAATATAGTCAATCGTTTTGATAAACCACTTAAATGCGACTTATCATTCATTCCACTTAGAACTGCAACCTTAACCCAAAAATCTCTTTTATTAAATCTTCCTTGAGACTGCAAGATCTCATTTGGATGGATTAGATTTCAGCCTTCTCTTTGCATATGTGTCCGTCTACCCCAGGAAAAAGTCATTTTATCCTTCAACCATAAACAAAGCCAAAAATAAACAAGGCGAATTTCACATTTCTACAAAAAATACTGTAACATTTGGCATTTCTAGTGGGATCTTCCCACTTTTACAAGCTTTACTGCCTCCAAGGCTGAATTTGCACACTTCTCAGTGGCAGTGAAAACAGATTCTTAAAATTTTCACATTAAAAGTGTAATATTTTTACAGCTTGGAAAAGCATGTCTACTGTTAAACAGAAGTGGCTTAAGAAGGGTGTTTAGACACATTTGTTTTAGACAGCAAGAAGTACTACTTGCATATTGGAGCTGTGACATATGACCAATCACACAGTTTGCCAGCACAAGGCTGATGGTGGGCTTGAATCTCGAGATGTGGGAGAGGGTGAGCTGGGAGGGACTGCTCAGGGTATCATTTGGTTCTTCTCAGAACCAGCTGCATGTGCAGCTTTGCCATTTTGTTAAGGAAATGGTGGTATGACTGGGGACCTACTGCTTGTGAATCACTCACAATTCCTCTCCTCTTTTTATCTCCAGAATGTATGATACATGCCTTGTGGCTCTCAGCCAAATTCAGGCTCATGTGTGTGAATCAAAGTATTAATGTTTGCCATGCTAGAAAGATAATTATAAAGATGCAATGTCGTCACTGGACTTGTGAAAAAGTACTCATTTCTCTTACTTCAGTATGAAGTTGTAAATATTAATCTAAAATAACAATAAGAAAAATGTATTAGTACAATTTAACAAAAAAAAAAATCTTAATTCTGTTTGAATTTAGAATCTTTGGTTTCCCATCAGGCTTATCATATAGCTTAACAACTTAGTAAAAATAAACCAAAAAAGTAAAAACCATGCAGGCTAATAATTTTTATTGTATTTTGGTTTCCACTCCCCAAATTTAATGCTTTTTTTTCTCCCTCACCATAAGCAGGAATGATATAGGAAAGAAAATCATCTTGCATTACATCCTGAAGACTATGACATACATGGTCATCCATATTTATTGTGGAAGTAAAACTAGAAAGATTACAGTATATTTGGCATAAAATACACTTAAGTGCCTAGGACATGAAGCACATCCAATATATTCTTAAAAGCAGCGGTTTTCAGTCTCATCTGCAGATTGTACTAGAACATCCTACATGATCAGCAGCTGGTATCAGCCATAAGAACACAGCTAATGTCCTCACAATCATTACGCATTGGTAAGCACTGCAGTAGTCAACTAGGACAAGACGATTAAAAACCATTAATTACTTGTTTGAGGTTACATTTCAAAATCTAAGATGCAGCAAAATAAACTAGTAGCGGTTCTTGTCATGTTCTCTAAAGAATATTCAAAACCAATAAACATTTATGCACGTAACACGTTTAATACCTTAGTGAAATCAGAACACAAGAGGAGTTCATTTTTGCCATGTTGTAACTATTGAGGCTCTTTACTGCCTCTGGTACCTTGAGATAACACATGTGCTATGAGCGTATGCCTCAGCAGCCTCATCGATACTGTCTATGGGCTATGCCAATAGACTGCTCTGTAGGTTACAGTAACTACTAGAAGATATGCAGAATAGAGTACTGAAGCTGAGCCTACGAATCATTTAAGATCATTACTCTCCTAAAAAAATTCCTTGGATCATGTCAACTTAAAATGCCCTTCTGACATTCCAACTTCAGCATTTCATCTTTTTCAATACAATATCCAAAATGGCACATCCAGTGCAGGGCACTGAAAGAACAGATAGGGGAAGCAGAAGCTGAACTTTGTGACTAGACCAAAAAACTCTTTTTTTATGTTTTAATTTATAAATGTCTGGTTGGTTTCTGCAGTAATGTTCTGCATAATCCTTTGGCAAGATAGCTAGGCATTACTTTTGTTCTGACATCTATCATGAGAAGAAGACAGGAGACTGATAAGGCACATTAAAAGGACAGAGGTCCTCAAAAGTTTCACAGAGAGGCCCTCTAGGACCTAAGGGGAAATATCCTCTCTTAAAGAGATGCTAAAACAAAAATAACAACAACAAAAAAACCTCAAACCACAAAAAACAAGCAAACAAAATCCACACACACCTTAAGAAAGACCAATGTGCCTGTCACTAAACCACAGCTAATCTTTGCCAGCAAGGAGATTTAGGAACTAAAAATAATCTGACAAATTATTCAAACCTGGGGGAGAAGGGAGTTAGTAATAGAAGATTCTCAAAATATGTACCGCCAATGGTCAAAGGTAGCACAACAGACTTGTATATAATTAGTGCCTGAGTGGCTGAATGTGTCCTGGAAATCTTTGAGGAACTTTCTTACAAAAAATACCAGTAACATAGGATCAAATTTCATTTCTTTGTCATAAGTCAGACACGCTTTACCATCACTATTTAAACTTTCCCTAAGAGGCACTCCACCAATTTTCCCTCAGGAAAAAAATGAAAATAAAGCATTTTAAATATTTCAAACAAAATATCACACAATATGGCTAAATAAATATAGTGTTTTCAGGAACTCTTATTCAATGCAGGAGTAAGGAACAGGTAAATCCCACATATCTACCACACCTTCTCACTGAAGATTACAAATTTCTGGTTATTTCTTCCCTTTTCACAGAGGATTTTTAGCATGGATATAAATCAATCTCTAAAAAGATGAATAATTCTATTACTATTATTACAGCCATTTTCATTCTTACGCATTACTTGAATTACAATGCTATTTTAGGAACATGAACGGACTTACAAAATCCTAAAAAAAATGTTTTACTTATAGTAAATGGAAACTGGGATTTTTTATGCTATTACACTATTTCCTGAATAGCACAGAGCTACATCACCTACTGTGGAAAAGAGGACTATCATTAGACACGAATGAGTGACCACCAGCTTGAACATCTCACAGATCCCATAGGCCAAACTCTCAGCTCTGTCTTACGAGGTACAACAGACTTTGCCATACGGTTTTCCTAACTGCTACTCCCATTTTAGTGAAAGAAATGATTAAGGCCTTGATCTCCGCAGGAAGCAGGAGATTTTAAATATTTTCCACATTTCCTCCTATCCAGACATCAAAAACATAGAAATCACAAGCAGAAACAACACAGAGCTTCCAAAATGTAAAGTAGGTCATTTCAATAAAATCTGCAAGTGTGGCAGTTTTCATTAAACAAAAGGTAGGGACTAAAACCAAGAACTTTTCCATTTGGATTTGGTCTTCCAGACAGTATTTTTGGAATATTAATCCTGCATAAGACAGCAGCATAGCACTAAGGAATGTGCGAGTCTTAAATGCCTCTTTTCATTAAAGCCAGATCATAGAAATCCCTGTATCATATACAAAAATGCACTGATAAACAATTTCACATACAATTCTGCTTCTGAAAGGAAACGAAGCCTAAAAATTAGGGCATGTCTATTGTAACTTGCTATCCTCCATATGATTAGGATATCAGTGCTAACAAACAAAATTACTCAAGATTCTGTAGTAGTGTAACAAGAAAGAGGGGAAAAAAATCCTCCCTCTCCAAATCAATCTCAAAAGCCAGTAAGAAACACAAGATCCTAAAACTTTTCTTAGTTTCTTCAGAGTAGCCTGTCTGGAATCCTCCAAATATTAATGGATTTCCATGTAGGCATACGCACATACACGCACACTGTTTCTGACACATCTAATTTCTGGATTTGAAAAACGGGGTATAAAACTGCTGATACACAACGATGAACACTTACTCACTCCTTATCCTAAGGGAGCTAATGAGAAGATGTTTTCCTTTGTGGCTTCATGAATTTGAATATTTGAGCAACATTTTAATGTTAATTAGAATTATTAAATATATTCCAGTTTTACATATGCAAAAAACTGTAAACTCTTTTTTAAGCTGAAATATCTGGCTCTTGTTCAATTCTTTATTGAACACCACAAAATGGAAGTACATTTAAAACATACACAGGTAACATTTTTCATCTGACTTATTCATGAGGTGGGTATAGATAAAAGATAGATTTCTTCACAGAATCACAGAATGTTAGGGATTGGAAGGGACCTCAAAGGATCATCTTGTCCAATCCCCCTGCCAGAGCAGGACCACCTAGATCAGATCACACAAGAACGCGTCTAGATGGGTTTTGAACATCTCCAGAGAAGGAGACTCCACAACCTCTCTCAGAAGACTGTTCCAGTGTTCTGTTACCCTTATTGGGAACAAGTTCTTCCTCATGTTTAAGCGGAACCTCCTATGTTCCAGTTTATGTCCATTTCCCCTTGTCCTATCATTGGATGCCACTGAGAAGAGCCTGGCTCCATCCTCATGGCAGTCACCCTTCACATATTCATAAACATTAATGAGGTCCCCCCTCAGTCTCCTCTTCTCCAAGCTAAAGAGACCCAGCTCCCTCAGCCTTTCCTCATAAGGGAGACGCTCCACTCCCTTAATCATCTTTGTGGCCCTACGCTGGACTCTCTCAAGCAGTTCCTTGTCCTTCTTGAACTGAGGGGCCCAGAACTGGACATGATATTCCAGATGCGGCCTCACCAGGGCAGAGTAGAGGGGGAGGAGAACCTCTCTGGACCTACTAACCACACCTCTTCTAATACACCCCATATGATACTTAAGATTTCACTTCTATTTCAAAACTGAAAGGAAGTCATGTCACATGCAGCACCTGTGCTACTTAATTACTGGCTGTGTCCTGATATTTACATCATTATTAGGTGCCAACACAATGTAACAACATAGTACAAACTACTGGTTTCCTTAAAAAGTTATCTTCTTTGCTATAAAAGAAAAAAAAGCCCTCACATAAGATCTTCAGATAATAAAAACGCATTGATATCAAGTAATTTATATCTACATAGAATTTTTATTTCTACATGTTCTGGGTTTTTTTTAACATGATCCACAATACTCGGATTGTATCCGTAAAATTTAGCATAATGAATCTTAAGATAGCATTAAATGGAAATTTCAACTGGATAGGTAATCTGAAATTCGGATTATCCTTCACAAAATCTTCTATTCTATGGAACTCTGTAATATGCCCTTACAGATTTGTACCCAACAAGTTCTTACAGGGATTTTCACATGTACTCCTACACTGTAGAGATTTTTCTATACCAATCTTCCAAGGACGAAAAGCCTAACAGGTTGCAGTATGGCAAAATATACGCTAACTCTCAGACTTGAGACAGAATCAGGACTAGAATATTCTGCACACAGACTGTGGGGGATTCTACTCTAACTTTCACAAATTGCCACAGAGAAAATATTTGGTTTCAGTGTTTCCACATTGATCACATCTCTTAGTTACAAAGTAAAAATAATAATTTAGCAATGTAATATAAAAATTGTGATCAGATTCTTTAATGTCGGTTTCCAAATACATACATATAACACATGGGGAAATCACTGAGCAATTTAAGTACATTAAATAAAAAAAAGGAAAAAAAAAAGAATTTGGGTTACACCTGCTTCCTGAGTGACTAATAACTGCAAAAAGTTTGTGTTATCATAATACTTATATTATAGACCAATGCTTACTTCATTAAATACAACGTTGTTTATGCTATCCAGTTTAAACATGTTGTGTATGCTAAATCATTTTCTAGATGTATTAATTGCTTATGTGAGGTAGCTTTTTGCTACATAAACCGCTATTTAGACAGATATTCCCCACACTTTTACCCACACAGCCAGGCTGCCCTAAGAATATTCTTCTCAAAAATTCAAGTTTTCACAGGTTTCACCTCTCAGTCTGGAGCATGACTGCTGGGCTATGTGAAGAAACAGATGCATACAGCAGCCAAAGAACCATGAGGGAATCCCTCGACTCCTGCAAGAAGGCTTTGCATTCACAGATGAAACGTCTATTTGCTGCTTCTAGCAATGCAGAAGTACTTACTATTTTGTCACAATCTCAAAGCACAAGAATAACGAAGGATATAATTCACATAAAAACACTATGTGTGGATATATATAAACACAATGTAACAATTATTAAGTATTTTTCTCAGATTATGCAAACATATATTCTGAATTTTTAGGACTCTATCTGCCTGCTTCCCATCTCATTTCACCTTCTTCCCAAACTACATTCTTTTAGTAATCTTGATCTGTAATATCAAGAAATAACTTTGTTTTGGAAAGATTTTAGGTAAAGAGAACTATGATAAAAATTGCATTTAGTTTATATGCTTTTTCCTCATATGAATAATCTGAAAAAAACCTTCAGTTTTTATAATTATTTCTACTTTTTCTCCTAACAAAAGAACTTGCCATATTTACCTAGGTTCTTCTCTAATATCTGTCATATAACAATTTAAAGATATTCTCAACATTTAAGCAGATAACAACTGTTATCACAAACATTGTTTGCTATTGTCCTAAGTAATCACGTAAAATAGCATGTAACTGACTTCTCAAAAGTCTGAGTTCTATTAAGTGTCATCTGTTTTCATGAGCACAGTGATTGACAGTTTAAGTAGGACATTTTGATACATAAGGGCAGTCTTGAAAAACAAAACAATATCACTGAGTAATTACATAAACATTCAATAACTCCAAATTAACAAATAATAACAGTCATCCTTCTACATAGGGGGAACATACATGACGGAAAAAAGTTCAAAATTGGTATCTGTACCTTGAAAGTATGAAGTAAGTGCTTGTAGCAGAAGGATCACCTTTGGAAAGAATAAAAATAAAAGGACAGCTTGCATCCAACATCCCAGCATATTGTTCTGGGTTCCAGGTATTTAAAAAAAACCCACAACACTCCCACAAAAAAAAAAAAAAAAAAAAAAAAAAACACACACACAAGAGAAAAAGCCCAACAAAAAACCATACGCACTTCAGAGTTCAACACCGATCTGACTACTAGTCTGATTTTTGGGCGCCTGTTTGCAGATGCGGTAGAGTTATCAATCCGAACAGACACACAATCCGGGTCCAATGTCACTTCTCCTCATTATGTTAATAGTTAATACATGCAAATGAAAACACTCTAGCAATTTGATTTCTTTGAAGATAGTTTGCATATTGTCTTAGCCATAATGACTGTACACTTCTCTCAGCCTCGATTTATGCAAGGGTAGTTTAGTTCATTTTTATCAGCTCAAGTTCATTTTGGCTGCTACTGGAATGTATGCGTGTGTTTCTTTTTTACCTTTCACCTAATTACCATTCAGGTACCATAAGCAGATTTTTCATGCTATTGGTGTTTTTCTTAATTAAGAAACAAATGAATTCTCCCTAGCAAAAAAGATGGAACAACAGAATAAGATGCCAGAGGCTGATGTTCTGCTTCTTAATTGAAGCTGCTTCATTGTTAGGTGTCTGTTATGAGGGGGCAGAAGTGTCATGAGTTTATTGTGAATAGTGTAAAAATAAAAGCATAAATAGTACTTTAAAAATTACGAATGAATACAGAAATTGTAACTTTACAGGCACAACTCAACTAAAATGTTCTCCCTTCCTGTAGGAGAATAAGTTCTTTAAGTATAAATTATTCTTCACATCTGGAAAGCCTCAGGTTCTAATCCCAGCCCAGGGTGAATCCTTTCTTTTTCCTTTGTCTATTATCTGCACCCTGCTTGTGTGCTCATGTTGTTCAATTAAGGAGGTACCTGAATTTACCAGTGAGAGGAATCTTGTTTCTTTTCCTTCATCCTTTCAGCAAAATAAGTCTCCCTTGCTTTCCCTCCCACCGTCTTCTGCCTGCCCCACTTCCCCCCTCCCATTTCCAAGTTGTGCTTTTCTGTTTCCTTTAAGTGATAGCTTTTCCCATGCAATGAAAACATCATCATCACTAGCACTTGTAAGAAATTCCTGACAGCATGCTAATCAGGACAATATTCCCTCACTGTACTTTAAGAAGAAATTTATAACTTCTAAGGATCAGGGCCTCCTAGGAATGTCGCATTCTTCTTTTAACACACAGCCCTATACTAAGGGTCACAGTCCCCTAAACCACATGGCACATGTCACAGGAGTAAAATGGGGTTTGAACACAAGAGACTGAGAGATCAGTTGGTCCTAGAGTTTGGAATTGTAACACAGGGTCAAACATCAGCCTTAATCACAACAGCTTAAATGCAGAGATCACCACTGACATCTTATTGGTAATGAATATATATTAATTGTGTAAAAACTGGAAAGCAAATATCTGACAAAGGCTTCTCTGAAATTGAGATTAAATCCTACCGCTCCTTGTGGACACATAATCTCTATCTGTTTCCATAGGAATTATAAGAATGCAAGAACGACAAAATCAGTATCTCCCCGCACTCACAAGAAATTAACTCGCTTTTCCATTCAGACACTTTTCTGTTATGTAAAAGGGGAACACCAGGAAAACGATGAAAACCAAAAATATTTTTTAGTACAGTATTAACCATAGATCAATTCTGAGATAATCCGTATCATACTGAAGTGAACCACTGCATATTGTCTTGAAGAAATACAATCAGATCTGTTCCCAACAGACATCAATCTTGTATAAAAAAACCTTTCTGTATATTCTCCATCTGCTTTTATGCTCAGTTTTGGAAACATGAAATGTTGAACTTATTTTGTGTTTATTTAATGCCATCATACAATGGGTTTCATCAATATTAATACTAAATTGGTGTACCTGTTGATGTAAAGTATGTATCATAAGGCAGTGATATATGTATTTTGAAATAGAAACTATGGAAATGTGTGAGAAAAACTTTTTTCCTCCCACTTCCTTCCTTTGAACATTTGCTAGAGGTTCACTTTTTTTTCTCTCAGCCAGAGAAAGCTAGATCCAACACATAAAGCAATTTAACAGTGTGCTGCTTCTATTTATAAGTCTTTGCTTTTTCGAATAAAAATATTATAATTTTGGATTTTTTTCTTCTTAAAATATATAAAGATGCCAAACATCATGAAGAAATCAAAGATTCAATTTTGTTCATTTTTCTACTGATTTTATATATGCAATTCCTTAAGCTTGACTGTTCTTGTTTTACATTATTTTCAGTGAGAAGAAAAATCAAATCTCATGTCTGTGGTTTAGTTTCACAAAGAGCTACAACCACCGCTCACCAAACAAAATCAAAAAAGGCTCTGCTGGTAGTCTCCATGCAGCGAACAACAAACCTGCTTCACTTCACTTCACCTCTTCACCAGCTCCACTCCCTCTTTCTGCATCTCTGCTGCAGTCTCAACTTCGTTTTTCCTCTCAATCAGTCTCTGACCTCCTCACATGGTGTCCCTGCCAAATTCCTGGCATTGGAAGTGAGGGGGAAGAGGCCATACCATAAGCGTGTTGATAATGAGGAGATAGAAATAGAAAACCAGCTGGATTGTCCTAATAAAGTATGTCTGGGATTTAGAGACACAACAACTCCCTGTTCAGGTCACCGTTCAGCATTTTAACCCTTTGCATTCCAGCTTGACCTCTCACTGATCTCCATGAAATTATTAAATTAACATTTAATATGAAATTGTACTTGAAAAATTCACTTTCATTTCAAGAAAACCTATGACCTGCTTCTGTCTAACTGTATTTTAATTACGTCATTTTCATCTGAGACATGCAAGTCAGACCTGAAAGATTTTTTGCTCGTTGTTTTTTTCCTTTTCTGTTATCTTAAAAATGTCAATAATATCATATTTGATCTTTGCTCTTTTGCCGAAGTATGTCTTAGGTGACCGATGCAATTTAAGAGCTTTCTAAATCTCTAAAGTAATAAGTTATTGTTTTCTCTTTACATCAGTTATTAAGCACTGGAAATAAAACTGGTGCTAATACACATAAAAACCAGCCACCCTTAATTTACCTACATCGATGATACCTTAGTGCTAAGAAATCCATATTTAAGCTGATTTGATTCAATCTTTTACAGTATCACACTCCAGGAGTTCCCCACGCAGCCCTCATATTCATTTATAGCAGGGGTAAGACCATCATTTCTAATAACAAGCAAAATCAAGAAGGGAGGAAAATAAACTTTGTGGGTTTTTTTTTGCTTCTTAGTCACAGTTCAAGTCCTTTTCATAGAGCACTACAAAGCAAAAAGGGCACAAACTCAGTGACCTTAAAGTCCCATACAGGGTAGGCAAAACACCTTTTGTTACTAAGCTTATTTGCTTTTGCTTTTGATTCTCCAGTGACTGTTCATACAAAACAAAAGTAGAATGCCAGATATAACACAAATATAAAGGACAGTCCTCGATTTCTTGAAAATTTTCCATTGATTCAAATGGCATAACTTCAGCAACTTTGCTTAAAAATTTTAGTTATTCAGAAAAGAAGTATTCTGAAACTATTTATAGAAATTGTGAATCAAAAGTTGTGATTTCCCAGCTGTTATGAGACAGAATGTATCTGATGATACATTTTCTAAAAACAAAACAAAACAAAACAAACCACACTCAAAAAATGGCTAAGATACCACTAATGTTTTGTAGGGGGATTGTTTTCCTCTCTAGAAATATTCTTCAAAAAAGGAAAATAATAACTAACTTGCAGACAATAAAACAAATTCAGGTCTTACTATTTACATTAATGAAGAAGAGCTAATAAAATACTGGTGTTCAATTGTTAGAAAACTACTTCCTCTAAGGTAATACATAAAAATACATAACAATAGTTATATTTCCAATCCCTCAGTCGCAGCTGGCAGAACACTGAGATCCACTTTTTCTATCCATTTCTATTTACTGGCACTTTACAATTTTAAAAAGTGCTTTGAAGGTCAAGTGGGATGACAGAGAAACAGTGCCTTTTCCCAAACTTACCATTCCCAAACTTATACTATTTACCCAAATAATAGTCACTAACTTCTTCCCATGTGCCTGGGGCAACTAGTGTTTATAAGGCTTAGCCTCATTACTCCGTTCTCACTAGTGAATTCAGCGAGGGCCACATGGCAC
Source organism: Tauraco erythrolophus (assembly GCF_009769465.1). Classification (NCBI taxonomy): domain Eukaryota; kingdom Metazoa; phylum Chordata; class Aves; order Musophagiformes; family Musophagidae; genus Tauraco; species Tauraco erythrolophus. The sequence continues at coordinate 83,860,353 of NC_141467.1, read as the reverse complement.
TTCTTTCACATAATTTCTGCTAATTCAGCAAACTACTGGCCTTTGGAGTCTCTTTAGCTGTACAGGCAGGCCAGCTACATATATTTGAGATCTATTCATTTCTTCTACATCTTCATGAGAATGTTAATGTCAAAGACCTATCCATCTCTTCTCAGACCTTTTCTTTATTAGAATGATGCTGGCCACGCTCCGTATCCTGGGCTGCATCAAAAGGAGCGTGGCCAGCAGGTTCGGGGAGGTGACTCTGCCCCTCTACTCTGCTCTTGTGAGACCCCACCTGGAATATTGCATTCAGCTCTGGAGTCCCCAACACAAGAAGGACATGGAGCTGCTGAAGCGGGTCCAAAGGAGGGCCACAAAGATGATCCAAGGGCTGGAACACCTCTGCTATGAAGACAGGCTGAGACAGTTGGGGCTGTTCAGCCTGGAGAAGAGAAGGCTCCGGGCTGATCTTATTGCAGCCTTCCACTACTTAAAGGAGGCCTACAGGAAAGCTGGAGAGGGACCTTTTACAAGGGCGTGTAGTGATAGGACAAGGTGCAATGGATTTAAACTGAAAGAGGGCAGATTTTGATTATATATAAGGAAGAAATTTTTCACTCAGGGGGTGGTGAGGCACTGGAACAGGTTGCCCAGAGAAGTTGTGGGTGCCCCATCCCTGGAAGTGTTCAAGGCCAGGTTGGATGAGGCTTTGGGCAACCTGGTGTAGTGGAGGGTTTCCCTGCCCATGGCAGGGGGGTTGGAACTAGATGATCTTTGAGGTCCCTTCCAACTCTAACCATTCTATGATTCTATGTGATCAAGGCAACAGGCTCCATCTTCTTTTTTTATTAAGAGGTATTTCTACAACTAGCAAACTTTACTGTAGAAATAAATAAGGTTTAAAGTTCTCCAGAAACTGTACTGCATCAGGTAGAACAGGTCTCAAAGGCCCTGGGTTCTATTCCAGGCTCTACTAGTACCTGCCTGATAAGTAACTTCTAGTCTCTGGCTTAAAGTTTTGTCAAAAACTGGGTAATGATAACGATTGTTCTTCAAATAGGAAAAATACAAAGGAGAAAACTACTATTACTTACCAAATGATAAGCGAATGTAAGGGAAGTATACATAAGCCTCACACTAAAATGCAACGAAGTCTGTCTACAAATTCCCACCTACAGATGAATCTCTATTACTAGTGAAGAACACGAACAATAACCCCTAATTACTCTCCATTAATAGAAGATATATGGCCTTACCATTGCTGCTTGGTAGTTTTAACACCAGAAAGTGCCCAAGAAAAATCGAAGCATCATACATGTATTATTAAGAATTTCTTGGTCTGAAGACTATGAAATGTGTCTTCCTATTACTCTGTCAAATGTAATTCCTGTAGCAAGATCACCAATGCTTATTTCAAAAGTGAGTCTGTTACCCAGTAACAACTGTTCTACTCCAACAAAGATTAAGTAATTATCATCAGAAATAAGGGATGAACCACTTGGTCAATTAAAATGCAAAAAAAAGGAATTGCATGATAATCTAAATATATTTTTGCTGTTATATGCAGGTTATCACATGCATAACAACTTGCCATTGCATGAACTTACAATTAGAATGAGCAGCACATTATTAATGTGTAACACAAAATGGAATTCAAACACTCATTCCACATACTTCCGTAATAAAGTATTATTTCATATGAAATGCAGAACATTTAACATAGATTCTCCTGAAGTTCCTTTAACAAGATGCATAATAATTAAGAATCAAAATACAGAAATCAGAGGTGCCTACAAGTTTTCTTCACACTTCACATACAAATCCAATTACATAATTCAAGTATCAAAATATATTTGAATGTAAAATCCATCAAAGCTATCAATAATTATGGCTTACATATCTTCAGTGTTCCTATACATAGTACAAACAAGTTCTATGCTTCTCCCTCCCAAAAGAAGAAAGAAAAGGAAGAGGAAAAACAAAGGTATTATAATGTCCTAAATTCCCTGGGTTTGGTTCTTCCTTTCTCTTCGCTCTCCAATGAACAAACAGTGCTTCCTTCTTCATAATACCTCCCTTCTAGGAAGAGATCTAACTCTCACCAGGTTTTTGAGGCTTTTCTCATGTTTAACAGCATTCAAGTCATTCTTCACAAAAACTGAAATGTAATGTAAATAAGCAAGAATACAACAGCAAATATGCAACATCTTACATAAGAACAACTCAGAATGTAAAAGCTAAAGCATAAAAAACAGGACTTCTTGTGAAAAAGTTTAAAACGGTGAAAGAAAAAAAAAGGAGATAACCACATATAGGCAAAATATTGTTCTATGAATAATTCAATAAGAACTAAACTAAGTGTCGTGTGATAGTTCAGTTCCCATAAATACATTTTATTTTCACTGAATCTTATATTCTGTTTTTCAAAAGGCTGAGAACAAACATCATCACTCACTTCCACGCAAAACTTTCTACCCCTGCCAATTTTATTTCATCTCTGCGTCCATTCCTTATGAAGGTAATTTACGAAAACTCAAAATCCTTCATTTACAGTCTTTTTTTATATCACTTCTATTAGGAAAATGATTCATGATCTTTATGAATGCATTCCAGTTTTCCATAATGTGCATGCTTTCTTTGTAACATTCTGGTATATTATAAATGAGTGCTATATATAAAGCAAGTAATTAGGTATACATTGAAGATGCATCATCCTTAAGGTGCAAAAAATCCCACCAGACTTGGCTTTGGCCTTTGTTGGTTTTTTTCTAAAGAAAAATAAATTTGTCTGGGCATAATAGTCTGTATAAAAATGACTGACATCTTAAAATCACTCAGAATGTAGAACATCTGATATCTAGGAAAGAGGAACTGGTTTTGGCATAGCAATCCAAAATTTCAAAGCTTGGGATAACAACCTAGGGGAGATAAACTGTGTATGATTGTGCCTATAATAAAGTAACATTAAAATCTAAGACACAGAACCTATTTCTAAGACAAAACTCCACACCATTAGTAGCACCTTAATAAAACAGGCACAGCATACTCTTCAAGTTCAGAGGTTTCATTGTAGCTCCCCTATTTATAATCTTACTATAAAGTAAGATTTTAATCTGAAATGAAGTATTTCTGCAGTTCTTTTGGAAGACAGAAAGGAAAATCTTCTAAGAGTTATACTTGGCTATTTTAGCACACACTAAAATCCAAGGTATATCATGCATTTATATAAAACACACATGGAAATTTCCAGTAAAAGGATAACAGTATAGCTTAATGACAGAAATGGGCATGAACGAATCTGGATGCTGCTCCTGATAGCACTAGTTAGGTCATATTATTAACTGATTTCGGCAAGAGCTGTAAATATTGAGAGTCTCTTAACATCAAGCATCAGTATCCAATGCAAAAAAAAAAAAAAAAAAGTCACGGATTGAAAAGGATGGACCACAGTAGGAAATCTATAAACTTAAGTTTTCATTTTTCCATTACTGAAATACAGTTTCTAGAGTTTGCATGTTTCAAGAGGTCTGTTTAAGACACAGCATACAAGATTAGTTGAAAAATTCAGAAAGAATTACTTCATAACTTCAAGCTACTTCCATATGAATATCTTTACCCATAGCATGTTTTTTCTTCAAAGTGTATTTTATACTAAATTGCTGCTATACATCAAGTTATATGCCTCAATTCATACTAATGCTCACATATATTAAGATACAAGTATACACACATTTTTTCAAATAAGAATAATTTTAATGGATTCCTTAAGAAGATATTGTTAGAAATAGTTCTCAACTTCAAATTAGTAGGCAAAACACTTTCATACATGCAGACATACAAAACTGTCTATTTAATTTGTGACTACTTAATTTTAGAGATTTTTTCCTGATGTGACCTCTTATAAAGACGGTTATTCAAATAATTTCTTGCAAATAAGAACTGCCATTGAAGAATCATGTATCAGTTCAGTTTTCAGTTCACCACTGATAATAATAGTGAAGCCTCTAAAAAGATGCCAAATAATACCATCTGCATCTTGGTACTTTTAGTAACAGGAACATCTGTCCATCAAGAAATGGATAAAGACTAGCAAACTGATTGTGACGCATTTTAAAATGTTTTTCTTAGAACAAATCAGTATTGTAATAATAAATGTGATTAGCCTTCACCAATTATTTTTTATGTTTTTTAACATCCCTGCAAACAAAATCCGTATCACCGCACAACTCAGCACTTCAGTAAATAGTGATGAATATGGGGCTAGATTAACACAAAACTGTACCAAGCTAAACATAAAATACAAGACAAAACTGCAATTATTTTCCTGATGGCATCACGTGAATCCATATTCTCAAAAGATTTTTCTGTGAACGCAAAAGTGGGTTTTCAGTTTCAAAGACAAGCACATCAGTGCAAACTAGGTGTGATTCTTCTCTTATGCTAGTATTGCATGGTGTAATGTGTACCATACCACAAATTACTCTTATGACTTGAAACAATTTAAGCATAGCAAAAGTTAACACTCCAAATATTTTTTTTTCTCATTTGTTTTATAATGCAAAAGCCATATCTTTGAAACCAATGCTTTTACTGACAATCAATGTTGAAAAACAATTTAGCAAAAACTTGGTGGCATAAGAATTCCATACCTGAGTTTCACCTTCTTTCTTGACAGTGAAAACTTCTGAACCAACAGTCAAAGAACGTCAAAATGAATGTCAGATTAATCAGACCAGTCATAATGCCCCCAAAGCACACTCCCACTTAAATGAGATTTCCTAAGCTGCAAGACTAATCATAAAATTACACAGTCTAGCTGGTCTAAGTAGCTGATTGTTACTCTCCATTTATAAGAATTGCTGATCTTGATTATTTTGGCTACATGACTTTTTTTTTTCCCCTTTTTTTCCACCAACTCTGATTTTCCTCTTTGTGTAATTAAATGGGTCTCAGTCGTATACCCTAGAAGTGTGAAACTCCCAAAAAGGCAACAAAGCAGGCTACTGTCCCTGGTCAGACACAAGTATCACACTTTGAAGGAAAGTCTAATAAAGCTCTCTTCAGTCTTATTAAGTATAAAATCACATCTGGAAGAACTTCAGCACAAGATGTTCAAAAAAGAACTACTTTTTCTGTGATGAAACATGTTTGTCAAAGAAACGCATCTAAAAATCTGAACCCTATCTGCAAATTCTACATGGGCTTTTACAGCTTATTTCAGACCACTTGTAGTAATGCTGTGACAGCTCAGCATAATAACGTATGACAACCCAACAAAGCTCGGAAGCTAAAGGGATGCAGCATGATATTAATAAAAACGAAAGAAGCTCTTACACACTTTCACAGTCTTGTCTTAAATCTGCGTTCACAAATACCTCTCTAAGCCTCGAGTTCTGTGTTTTAAAACATGCCTTTAAAACACATCTCAAAAGGTTTACAAAATAGCCAGGATAAAGCTGTGTATTTCTTGAATCACACCTTTTTTTCATTATTTCTTAAATGAAACAGGTCCCCAGAGATTAGACAGTAAGAAAACAACCTTTCTTGAAGTACAACTAATCACTGTTCAAACGACCACCAGTTCACCTACACTGATCACTTATTACTGGTAGCACTCCAGGTTATACTACAGGTTCTTTCATACTGCATTCCAGCTATACTATCAGCAATACAGCACCTTGCAGAATTCATCTTACTGATATTAAGCCAGCAGCATTAGCTGAGACCCAACTGTCCTTTGGAGATGTGACCCTTAAAACTCAGAGAAAAGCGATACATTATAAAGGATTTCTAGAGAGTATCAAACTGTCCAAAAATCTAAATTCAAATCCAAGCTGTCCAAATTCCAATTCTGTGGCAGTTGTACACATTTTCATGGCTGCATGGAAAATATTTTTCATTTAAAAGCTATTATGTCTTGATTTTCATTTGCACATTTTTTCCCCTTCTGTGACTGTTACACAGAGTGTGCTAATTGTAAATGTGCTCTGAAAAAAAACAAACCCACAGAAAACCCTATAGAAACTCAGCTGTTCATGGTATGGTCATAAATTGATAAATAATCTCTGGTTCACAAAAATACACTTCACATAAATTTATTTTAATGATATTTAAGTATACTATGCTAATTTCTCTTAATCTAGTGAAAAATACATACTTCTGTGTGTGAGTTACAATGTGCTACCCAGTACATAATGGGTCACAGAACAACAATATTTCACAAGCTGAAATTAATATATTCACCATGTTTCATTATAGTCCCTCCATATAAATGTAACACGAAATTCTCATTGCAGCTGCAGTGACAAATTTACTGTGGAAACTATTTTTGAAAATCAGAATCTTTATAAATCATGTAACACTTTAAATTATGATGTTTTAAGTAAATACAGATATTAAATAGCAAGAAATAGTTATTTCTGTAATTCACTTGTCCAACAGGTATACTCCCTCTGTTTTCATTCCCTTCTCTCACAATTTACAGCCTTATTTTTGTATTAATACTGACCAGATTACTTGGCCTTTCAATGGACCATGAAAAGTTAAGTCTCGCAACTAAAGAAAAACATAATCCAATACCCCACCTTGTGGGAACCCAGCACTGCCCGACACTATACAGAAACTGACCTTTTTGTCCTTCAGACTTGCCTACCAGGCCCCATCTTCTATCGCAAAAGCCAAATCATCTGATCCCAAACTAACTGTCAACTGCTTGTGATGGTGGGGAAGCCAGACATCAATCAATCAGTTTTTATCAGAGCCACTCTTCGTTTTTCTGTTGTGCTCATCTTATCATCTGACCCAGTTGTAGCCCTGACTTCAGAAGCTTAAGTAACTTGATGACAAAATATGCGTCTGTTTGTCCAAGATGCACATTGTTAAAGAGTGCACTTGTATTTTTAGCAACTAGCTAATATTTTTTGCAGATAAAATATGAAATATTTGAGATTTTTCTCAGTTCTTAAGTTTTTTAGCGTTCACTGAAATAGTATGAGGCATTTTTGGAACGACTATCGAGCAAGTTCTGGTTGTTTTTTTAAATATAAATATATATGCATTTTCATTAAAACATTAGGCTGTTTCCTTAAAAACTGAAATTATTTGCAAGCAAAGGGCCCCTCAGAGGCACTCCATCCTATTCACATACACAGTGCCATTCAATTGTACTCGAACATTGTTCATATAAATTATTGACACATTAAAACCACCCAAAACAACAGCACTTCCATGGACATACAGATTTTCTCTTCTGCATTCTAGAAAACTAGAGCATTTCCACTACATCCATTCTGAAATGGACGAAGTACAATTAAGAGATACAATACTGAAATATCAACCTGATGGATGGCTTTCAAAAATAACCTGTTCCTGCTTCCAAAAGTCTTTCCATACACGTTTATTAACTGAAGACTGTAACATTAGAAGGTGGGATGGAGTGAGGTCAGTTTTTTTAAAAAAGACTACTACAACTTCAGCTTTGATAATTTTACCATTGTCTTCGCTAGTTTCACAACTGTGTCCTAGTTTGATGCATCAGTTACAGATGGTTCATTTTCTCCATAAAACGTATTATGAAAGTTCTTTCTGTACTTCTTCAAAGATTTTCAGAGAAGGGATCTTTATTGCCATCTAGTATGAAGCCTGAATTTGAAAGTGAAAAGTGAAGACAAAACCTATAGATCCATAGAATCTATAGGATCTATAGAATATTCACATAATTTCAAGTAAATCTGACTATGTCTTTGCAAATTTTTTTCACAATATCTTATAAACATTAACCTTGATGCTTGATAATAGAAATATAATCAAGTATTAAATAGCAGAGTCCTAATGATGATCCCCATTACGGGAGTAAAACATGGCACTTCCTTTGAGGCTTGTACTGCAACTACAAAAGTAAAAATAATATCACTCTCTACAGAATTTCTCCTTGGCCTAAATGAACACCTCCATGTATCATCAGAAAAAGTATTTTCAATATTATTACATTTCAGCAGAGAAAATCTTTACAATAGACAGACGAAAAGACTTCTCTCACCACATTTGGGTCTATGAGGAATTTCTTATTTCACAGTACAGCTCATCTGTTCTCATTAAAAATCGCTTTTCAACAATAATTGCAAGTGTGTTTAAAAAGTAGTTACATTTTCCTATATCATTTTTGCCACTTTTACTTTTCATATATAATATGAAAAGGAACATGTATGGCACAGGGGGCAAAACCCAAACCATGGAATTCCTCCGAACACAATAAAAACACTTCATTTAAACCTAGTCCCTGTTCTACTCTACGTTCTAATTTTACATACACAACCATTTGTGGTTGTGTGTATTTCTAAGCTCCTATTCTATAACCATTTGCACATTCATTTTAAGTATTATCATCAGCCGGACTGCTTCTATGAATGAAGTTAAGGAGAGTTCAGTATTCTTATACCTTCCAAAAAAGGGTTAGACGGATAGGAAACCCAGCAACATGGAAAATGTTGTAGTATTTTACTGCAGTTGTTTGTTATTTGGAAAGGAAAAATGGAAAAGTGTCTGGATTCAGGAAGATTTTTACTGTCCTCTGCTACACTGAATCTAAGGTAAAAAGACTGAGTACAGTAAAAACGACGTGTGACGTGCAGTTCTATCAGCTAATCACATACTGAAAGCTTCAAGTCTCGTCTGGAAGAATAAAGCAACATCACTCTAACTCATCTATGTGAGTGCAAAGAGTAACGTTTGAAAAGAGTTTATAAAGAGATGTCCGAGTAACTCACTAACTACTAGAACACCGTTATTTTCAATAGCCTGTTATTAAATTGCATTCACTTAGTAAATCTACTGTACTTGAACAAACTTTGATTATAAAAGTTCTGTAAAACGATTCGACAGTACTCAAAAAATAAGAAAGTTCAAGGTGACACTCTAGTTTTACACACTTACAGTTTAAAAATTGCATTAATATAAATAAAGATTGAATAAACAAGTCTTGCACCAAATTAGCTCTATAAATATAAAAGGTTTCTGAGGATTACTAATAAAAACACCATCTCACTTCCTAAACATGTTTTAAAATCCTAGCTAATTCTTCAAAATACTAAAAAATATTAGCATTTACGTAGGATGACAATGTTACATAACAATCTTCCTCAATACAGGAAATATGAAACATATGAAAAATGAGAAGATGGATGGAAATTAACCAGGATAAGATTTATGAAACATCCCTAATAGGAAGACAGAAACATTTTTTGTTTATTATAGTATTTTTAACTTACACAAACTCTTTTCATGATTATGGTTACACAAACAGTATCAGAAGCTATTAAAATATAACTGAAGATTGTATACATTTATACCAAACTAAATCCTTTTCTTTCTTAAAAAAAAAAAATCTATGGTGACAACCACCCGCATCTGCTACCAACTCATGACGGCATTACCCTTTCAAAGCATTAGATAAAACTGAATAATCAATGAGAAATGTCAATACCAAGAAGTGATTCCCTCTGCAGTGTAAGCTTTATGCAAGCATTTGGGGTTTGGCTGGTTGAGGTTTTTTGTACTTTTACGAGAACTCTTCTTCAATATTGCAAATGTACTGAATTGCTCTTACTACATTTGGGATTTCCCAAAATAATATTTATCTGCATCAGTAAGACACACAGACTTTTTGTTACCTCTCACTCTAGGAATGAAAAAAAAAATGAAATTACTATCTAGCCAACGACTAGGAGGCAAGCATATTGATACTCTTAATCTATACCTCAAATATAGCAAGTTCTAAGTCCTAAGGAACTATCAAACAAATAAATACACACATACATTTATAAACAACTGGCTAAAGAACATGCGCTTGTTCCTCAAAGCAAAACTTGTGCTTGTAATCGTTAAGTCTTTAAAGCTCTCAGAACAAGATTTAACCGTACTATGACTATATACACTAAGAAGTCTCAGGTGCATTGTCTAAAATGAGGACTTTTAAGAAGCACTCAAGAACACAGAAAAAGGGAGCCATGATATGATAAAACTACATTATCAGTATTCTATTATCACAAACTCATGAGATAATTATATCAACTTACAAAACTCAAAAATAACCACAATCGGACTGTAGCGTTCAGATTTTCCATTATGTCTATTTGCCATTAATTCAGGAGTGAACGGAACACTGATATTACTTCTCTAGACTTCTCAGATACTTTTTTGAAAAATCTCTTAAGGGAGAATACATAATAAAATATGTTCCTTCTACCGAATCATGTTCTACGTTTCTGCGCTAATTCTATACTCATCTTTAACTAAGTGGAAGAAATCCTAACCATACATTGCATGGGAGAAGTAATATTACTGCACAAATGCTATAGAATTTCCATACTTTCACTTTGAAACCCGTTTGCCCAATGCACAAATTACTAAACTGTAAATAGTCCTGACTACACAATTCTCCTCTACCATTGTGTCATCTCAAAAAGACAATCTGACAGTAATGGTAATGACACCCTCTCAGACAAGCCTGTGGGCATTAATATTTAAATCTTACCTATCCCTTGTGATTGGAATTCAGCCTCTATTCACAAACAAAAACTAAATCAATGTTCTTAGAGTTCAAACTAGATCCCTAAACAGTTTGCCACTCTCCATGCACAGATAAGATAAACTTTCTTTGACCCAAGAGATGAAGTTGCCATGACGATCAGAGAGTCCACTTTCTATATTGATATTTTGCTGATGTAACAACAAATAGAACCAGATCCTAGGGCTGATAATGGTGATTAATTAATACTAATATTGATCCCTACAAGCAAGAGACAAGGCTATTAACTTGAAGCCTGAAAAGTCAATTGTTACCTGTGGCAGAGATACTAGCAGCTGATTTTGAAACATAATAAACAAATGTGCTATCTTTATGCTAATACCTTTAAAGGGGTACATCTCTTTCTCCATCACAGTAATTTCACAATTCCAACCTATTATTTTAATTAAATCTTTTCATCTGCATCCAAAGAAGAGAAACGAACGTCAAGATTTTTCAATAGAAGCTGTGCAAAATGCTACAAACTGAATACCTGTAACATGAACTACTAAAAGCACTCTTAAAGAATGCAGTGCAAAGAAAGCTTAAGCAGACTTTTTTTTAAGAATATATAATATACAAGTAAAGGATTTAGAATAAAAATTGAGAAAGTACATTTATCTAGTAGGAAGCCAATTTTGTCCCTCATTTGAATAGAGAAAAATAATAAAAACCCACAAGTGAAAGCATCACTGTGAATATAACATCCTTGAAGGCACATCCATGCAAAACTGGCTTCACCTACCGTTTAATTTACAGGCTATATTTAAATTAACTGCAATTATATCTTTGTGTTAGACTGATTGCCCATAAACTAAATTTGAGATGTACGTAGCGTTAAAATATCTCATCAAGAATCTGAGATTCTTTCTTTGCCCTCTTTAGGAACATATTTTAAAGGTCTCAAAAATCCTATGTGTGTAATATCAAACAAAATAGCTTCTCTCTTCTTCAAAAACAAAAATCTTGTCCATCTTCTGATTTGCTCGTCATCTTACCAAGCGAAGTAGAACAATTTTCTTCTGACTTAAGAAACGGTGTTTTGATCAAAGAACGGCTTTTACTAGTACGCTGTATGACTTTACAGTAAGTTTTCTTATTAGAAAGCTACCTTTGTAGTACTCATGACGTATATTTTATGTTTAACGGAAATAATTTGCACTACTGATGGAGAGCTTGGTCTTCTCCTTACTTCATTAAACAGAG